>NC_134265.1:352146163-352393663 GCF_031893055.1 Leptodactylus fuscus
TTCCTTCCTTCTTCCCTTCCCTCTTTCCTTCCTTCCTTCTTTCCATCCATCTTTTATTCATTTCCTTCCTTCCTTCCTTCCTTCCTTCCGTTTCCATTCACTCATAGCAAGCAGAGACATGGACATGTTGTAAAATTGAAATAAAGTATATTAGACTATTCTCATGGTATAAAGTGATGTTGTCTAACCTTGGCACTTCAACTCATCCGAAAGCTTCCAGAAAATGAGCAATGTCAGATTTACACAGGAAACCTTCTCTAAGGAGGCCAAATCTAGACTAGAGGTGGCGGAGTGTGTGAGATAAGGATGTGTGGAGGCCGCCGGTACTCCTGGTATTGATCGGTCCACTTACTGGGGTGTATATGAGCTCATATCTGCTGTGTATTAGCTGAGGCCCTTGTGCATTGTTGTTGTCAGCGCCGCGCTCCCCATATACTCTGCTGAGCAACTCCAGCAAAGCAGCCGACAAGCAGAGGAAGCAAGATAAATGGAGGGGTTAATAAAATATATTAGCCTCCTGCTTCCAATTTCCTCTCCGCTTTACCTGTGTTGGATTGTTTTCCTAGCTGCGTTCTCCAACAATTTACTGAGAATATTGAGAAGAGAACAGAGAGCAAAGACGCCTGTGAGGTCAGCAGAGGAATACGCTATATGTATAAGAAGATAAATGTATACAGGTTAGAGAAGAGGAAGGATAGATAGATAAATAGATAGATAGATAGATAGATAGATAGATAGATAGATAGATAGATAGGAGATAGATAGATAGATAGATAGATAGATAGATAGATAGATAGGAGATAGATAGATAGATAGATAGATAGATAGATAGATAGATAGGAGATAGATAGATAGATAGATAGATAGATAGATAGGAGATAGATAGATAGATAGATAGATAGATAGATAGATAGATAGATAGGAGATAGATAGATAGATAGATAGGAGATAGATAGATAGATAGATAGATAGATAGATAGGAGATAGATAGATAGATAGATAGATAGATAGGAGATAGATAGATAGATAGATAGATAGATAGATAGGAGATAGGTAGATAGATAGATAGATAGGAGATAGATAGATAGATAGATAGATAGATAGATAGGAGATAGATAGATAGATAGATAGATAGATAGATGATTGATAGATAGATAGATAGATAGATAGATGATAGATAGATAGATAGATAGATAGATAGATAGATAGATAGATAGGAGATAGATAGATAGATAGATAGATAGATAGGAGATAGATAGATAGATAGATAGATAGATAGATAGGAGATAGATAGATAGATAGATAGATAGATGATTGATAGATAGATAGATAGATAGATAGATAGGAGATAGATAGATAGATAGATAGATGATTGATAGATAGATAGATAGATAGATAGATAGATAGATAGATAGGAGATAGATAGATAGATAGGAGATAGATAGATAGATAGATAGATAGATAGATAGATAGATAGGAGATAGATAGATAGGAGATAGATAGATAGATAGATAGATAGATAGATAGATAGATAGGAGATAGATAGATAGATAGATAGATAGATAGATAGATGATAGATAGATAGATAGATAGATAGATAGATGATAGATAGATAGGAGATAGATAGATAGATAGGAGATAGATAGCAGATAGATAGATAGATAGATAGATAGATAGATAGATGATAGATGATAGATAGGAGATAGATAGGAGATAGATAGATAGATAGATAGATAGATAGATAGATAGATAGATAGATAGGAGATAGATAGATAGATAGATAGATAGATAGATAGATAGGAGATAGATAGATAGATAGATAGATGATTGATTGATAGATAGATAGATAGATAGATAGATAGATAGATAGATAGACAGGAGATAGATAGATAGATAGTTAGATAGATAGGAGATAGATAGATAGATAGATAGATAGATAGGAGATAGATAGATAGATAGATAGATAGATAGATAGATGATTGATTGATAGATAGATAGATAGATAGATAGATAGATAGATAGAAGATAGATAGATAGATAGATAGATAGATAGATAGGAGATAGATAGATGGATGGATAGATAGATAGATAGATAGGAGATAGATAGATGGATGGATAGATAGATAGATAGATAGATAGATAGATAGGAGATAGATAGATAGATAGATAGATAGATAGATAGATAGATAGATGATAGATAGATAGATAGATAGATAGATAGATAGATAGATAGGAGATAGATAGATAGATAGATAGATAGATAGGAGATAGATAGATAGATAGATAGATAGATAGGAGATAGATAGATAGATAGATAGATAGATAGATAGATAGATAGATAGATAGGAGATAGATAGATAGGAGATAGATAGATAGATAGATAGATAGATAGATAGATAGGAGATAGATAGATAGGAGATAGATAGATAGATAGATAGATAGATAGGAGATAGATGGAAAGTTAGATTATTATTATTATTATTATTATTATTATTATTTATTTATATAGCACCATTAATTCCATGGTGCTTTACATTTGGGTTGTGATAGTGATAGACATTTAGATAGGGTTTTAATAGCGGGCGTCCTATGCAGAAATCCCGGTGCGCCCCCTTGAGTAGTATGATAGTTGTAGTAGGACAGACTGTATGGCAGAGGCTTGTACCTCCGTCACCTCAGGGTATACAGTTATATAGTCTCTTGTATCTTGGGCCTCTGTTTCTGCAGACTCTTTGACACTCTTGGACTATGTTGGGTTTCTTGTAGTGCTAATATTTATCTTTAACCCTTTCTCTTCCCACAACAAAAGTTACAATGTATCTGAAGATGGCCTGTGGTAAACAATGGTATTTTTTCTCCATACCCATAGCCTGGTATTCTCCCCAGATCTATAGCATGTATACACGTTGGATGGTTTTGGGTTCCACCTCTGGGACCTATAGCTGTGGTGAGAATAATGGCCTCCCGACCACTGGCCTGCTCGGTGACGTGACCATAGAAGACAACACTGATGGCGGACGGGTGGTGGTTGGACCTGTCCTTATGACTCAGGTGCAGGTCCTGGTGGCAGGACCTTCATCTATCTGACATTTATGGCACGTCTTGTGGGGATTACTCCTTTACGTTGACATGGAGAGAGGTCACAAGCGTTGACTTTGTCTTCTTGCCGGTTCTTGGGCTGGTGTCAGCCAAGTCCTGGCGGGTGCAGCTTCTCGACAGCTGAGGAGTCAAGTGCTTCCTTCCTCGCCTGCAGAGCAAAGAGCTTTCATTCTAGTGAAAGGAAATGATTGATTCACTGCAGACGAAACAAGAATTTCTCCAAGGCTCATTGAGCCGTGCTTCATTACCATGTGCTTCACTTGTGTTTGCTCTAGTTTCCGCGGGACCGGTGTAAGAGATAAATGGGAGGCATTGTAGCGCTGTTCTTACAAGATCTTGGCTGCAGACATTTATTGAGTGTGTAATCTTACATTGCGCCATAAATAATGGATTGATGTAGTGCCGATGCCGCCGCGTGATGAGGGCGCTATCTTGTTGATCAGCATCTCATGCACTATTAATTGGATTCATAAATACCGCGCGGCCGGGGAATTTGTTAGTGATCTCAGACATGTATGAAAAGCTTCATGTTACGACGTCGGGGCCTCGAAGAACGTGCAGAGAAATGAAGAAGAATAATCTGAGATACATATTATATGAAAGGAGGCGCAGAAGGATGTCTGTCTTCACCAGAGCAAAGAGGCGCCCCCTAGGTGTCACCGCGGTACAGCCGGGGAGGTAGAGCTAGAGTATATAAATATATATAGCTGGTATAAGTTATACATCTTCTTATATATAGGGATATGGACCATGGCGGTATAATTGAGGCATCTCTTCCTACATAATATTGTGTTATTTGTATCTAAAAAGAGACAGTGAGAACAATCTATACCGACATGACATAATGTATAGGGAGATACAGACAGGAGGAGCTATCTCTATTTACATATTATACAGGGAGAGACAGGGAATCAGTACTATTTGTACCTACAGGAATTTACAGTAAAAGGTCTGGAGTCTTATCTACATTATTATTACCTGTATCTATGTACTTTACAAAGAGACAGGGAGACAGCACTATCTGTATCTACAGAAAAACAGGAAGACAGTACTATCTGTATATAAAGATACAGGGAGAAAGCACTATTTGTACCTACGGAAACAGACAGGGAGACAGCACTATCTGTACATAGAGAAAGAGACAGGAAGGCAGTACTATCTGTACATAGAGAAAGAGACAGGAAGGCAGTACTATCTGTACATAGAGAAAGAGACAGGAAGAAAGTACTATCTGTACATAGAGAAAGAGACAGAAAGAAAGTACTATCTGTACACAGAGAAAGAGACAGGAAGGCAGTACTATCTGTACATAGAGAAAGACACAGGAAGACAGTACTATCTGTACCTATGAAAAGAGATAGGGAGACAGCACTATCTTTACCTACAGAAAGAGACAAAAAGACAGTACTATCTGTACATGGAGAAAGAGACCGGAAGACAGTACTATTTGTACCTATGGAAAGAGATAGGGAGACAGCACTATCTGTACCCACAGAAAGAGACAGAAAGACAGTACTATCTGTACATGGAGAAAGAGACAAGAAGACAGTACTATCTGTCACTATGGAAAGAGACAGAGAGACAGCACTATAAGCATCTACAGAAAGAGATAGGGAAACAGCATTACCTGTACCTACAGAAAGAGACAGGGAGACAGTACTATCTGTACATAGAGAAAGAGACAGGAAGACAGTACTATATGTCCCTACGGAAAGAGACAGAGAGACAGCACTATAAGCATCTACAGAAAGAGATAGGGAGACAGTACTATCTGTACCTACAGAAAGAGACAGGGAGACATCACTATCTGTACATAGAGAAAGAGACAGGAAGACAGCACTATCGGTAACTAGAGAAAGAGACAGGGAGACATCACTATCTGTACATAGAGAAAGAGACAGGGAGACAGCACTATCGGTAACTACAGAAAGAGACAGGGAGACAGCACTATCTGTACATAGAGAAAGAGACAGGGAAACTACTATCTGTACATAGAGAAAGAGACAGGGAGACATCACTATCTGTACATAGAGAAAGAGACAGGAAGACAGCACTATCGGTAACTACAGAAAGAGACAGGGAGACAGCACTATCTGTACATAGAGAAAGAGACAGGAAGACAGCACTATCGGTAACTACAGAAAGAGACAGGGAAACTACTATCTGTACATAGAGAAAGAGACAGGGAGACAGTACTATTGCATGCACCGTTCAGGAATAGAGAAGACTGACCTGCTGTAGTACAGTGCACAAGTTTTAGGTAGAAAGGGTTAAGGCTGGAGCGGCTTTGTCCACTTGCCATCGCTGGAGCGTGACCTGATGCGCGCTAAAGAATAATGCTGAAATAAGGAATTACATTTTTTACTTGTGGCCATGTTCATTATAGAAATTGTGTTAATCAAGTGAGTTTTGTGACATTCTATCTGACACCTAGAAAAATCGCGAGCACAGATGTAAATTTTAACCTCCAGTTATGAAATGCATGACCTAAATCACGGGCCGGGAGCCGGGAGACTTAAGGATTTGTGTTGTGTATTTAGCTGCTTTATGCAGTTTGCGGGGAAGAAGAATTTCATATTCACGGAGATGAAAATCTGCTGAAGCCTGACCATTTTCTTGGCTTGGTTCGCCAATGGCATAAGTAACTATTACAATTTAGTTTTTCCTAAATACTCGGTGCATGAGCAGAATGGAAATATGTGAGCAAAATAGCATCCATCTAGTAAATAGGTGAGCGGGGCACTTACCAGAGAGCAGACCATTTCAGATATTGTGGGGGCTAATGAGGGGGCTCGGATTGGTTAATAAATCAGAATTAAAGAGGACCATTGTCTAACCTTCAATAACCACCGCTCCACTGATTTTGGCACAATTGGAATTTTTTTCTCCAGCTCCCGCCATTCCTGAGCCATCAATACTGGTAGTGTCAGCACCTAGTGTGCTAATTAGACTCTCTACTGTCAGGCTGGGGGTCCTGGGCTGAAGAAGATAGTCTAGGACTGCCCATATGACAATACCCAGCCTACTTAACACAGTGTGTGCCAAAACTAACACCACCAATTACTCAGGAAGAGTAGGAGCTAGAGAAAAAAATCCAACTGTGCCAAGATCAGTGGAAAGAGATGATATTGGTGGAATTGGTCCATAGCGCTATACTATCAGAGGGGGTGTTCCTTACTGCTCCACTGATTCCAGCACAGTTGGAATTTTTCTCTAGCTCCCGCCATTCCTGAGCCATCAGTACTGTTAGCGTCAGCATCTAGTATGGTAATTAGACTCTCTACTGTCAAGCAGGTGGTCCTAAGCTGAAGAAGATAGTCTAGGACCGCCCACGTGACAGTACCCAGCCTACTTAACACATTGTGTGCCAAAAGTAACACCACCAATTACTCAGGAAGAGTAGGAGCTAGAGAAAAAATCCAACTGTGCCAAGATCAGTGCAAAGAGATGATATTGGTGGAATTGGTCCGTAGTGCTATACTGTCAGAGGTGCCAAACCATTTAAATATGTAAAAAATGTATCTTTAATTTTTTTAAAAAAAATCTAGGATTAGGCTCTTACCATAAATAAAATGATGAGCAAATCCCTTTCAATGGGATCTTACCACAGAGCCATCCATTGCGGGGCCCGTAGAGAGGGGAACTCCAGGAAAAATGGCTGTATTTGTGTAAAGCCTTAAGCAGCACATATATAATATATAAAATACATATAATCATCCAGATATCACAGTCAGACACATCGCCGTCACCATGAAATCCTCCAAGGTCGGAAATTAAAGAACAGAAAAACTTACGGCTCATCAACTCAAAGCCTGCCGCCGCTGGGGGAGAAAGCGGCGATTTGATGTGTGTTTATCATAAGTAAATAAGCTTTTATTGATCTATTATGTATGCAGCCGGGCCGGGGAGCTGTTTGTCAGACGCTGCTCCTTTCTTAGGTTTCCAGCTCCTGAGCGGCATCGTCAATGGATTCCTGCGGCAGAGACATCTCCACATTCCCAAAGTCACCTTCTATATTTATATGTTGGGGGAAATGCTCTGTTTATAGAGCGGGGCTATTTGTAGATGTGGTCGACGCCGCATGGGCGCAGAGCCTTGACGAAGTTGAAGTAGGTTACAGATTCAAGTCTCCTCAAGACATGGAAGTGATATTGATTAGGTTTCTTATCTGATGGATTAAGTTGGGTGTAGATGTGGATCTTGGATTTTTTGTGTATCTGGAAGAATCTGCAGGTTGGACTTACGTACGGCGTAGATGTGGATCTTGGATTTTTTGTGTATCTGGTTTGACTTACGTACATTTATTAACAATTGGTTAAATGGTCCGGAATAGAGGTTACAAATTTTGGTGGTACAAATTTTCCAAAAAATGTGGGATTTGGCAAACCAGATTTTTGTTATATTTGTTATTATACTTTGGATTCTCTTCATACCCCAGAGAATAAAAAGTAGGGATGCAGAAAAATACCAATACTTTCACCATACCTGTGGTGTCCAGTCTTGTGGTGTCCAGTGCTCATCTCAGCCAATATTGGCCTTCTTCTGGCCTCGTGGGTGACGTTAGCAGCCTCAGCAGTCATATGGAAGACGTCAACATCATCAGGTTGGCACCAAAGTCTTGGACCCCAGAGGACCAGCAGTAAAAACCCCCAATGAGACCTTTTTGATAGGTATAGAATGATAAAAAAAAGTTTAGAATGCAATTCGAAGTGGAAGTGACATGGAGGGTGGACCTCCGAATCATCTCCTCTGGTGAACCTACCCAGCTAAAGTTGCCAATTTCACCAGGGCTGACTACTTGATGTATCTGGGGGTGTCCAAAATCTTGCCAGATTTTGATGGTGGGGGATCAATTTAAGCACCCAATTAAAGAGGCGATAACCCTCCTATCTGATATCTATCAAGGCGCCCCAAGTTTTCCCAGACAGATGATGTTGAGGTAAAGAAGAATGGGGCAAGTTGAATTTCCGAAGCCAATCCCATCTTGTTCAAAGAAGATATGCCACCACCCATGGCGTCTGGCAGCAGTTTATAGCCCTCAACCCATTGAGAACAAATGCAAATTTAGCCCTACCAGTGGGCACGTATATGGGAGGGGAATGGAGAACAGTTGGCCAAACAGTTATTGAAGAAGTATGGCCATCAAATGTATCCCCAGTCCCATGTAGACCTAAAATATGCTTAGAGTAGTTATCAGCCATCTTCAACCTACACCTTAGCCGGTAATTGGATCAGTAAGTGCCCCAGTGGTCTCTGGTCTTGTACATACAATATTTACATGAGCCTTACAGCCAATCACTGGCACTGATGTAATGCTGCCATTTATGACTTGTAACTAATGAGGCCAGTGATTGGTTGCGAATAACGTACATGATGTCATCTCTGCAGGACCGGAGGACCACCATATAGGCAGGGCTGGAATGGCTGCAGATTTAATTGGTAACTTAGTATTTCCCAACCAATTTGTAAGTGTCTCATACTCAGGGCACCAGTACCAAATATGTTTTTACCAAAAAAAAATCCTAAAAACACTGGTGATGTTACATAGTAGTAGGCAGTCATCTTCCCAACCAATGTGTTGCAGCCCCCTGGCAGGTTTCCAAGTCACCTATGTTGGGAATCCCCGGGGTCATTAATGGTTTTTCTGTTTTTTTTATAACCATTATTGCTCTTAGGCAACTTTTTGGTTTCTAAATCCCAGACAACCCCTTTAACTTTTGAGTATAAATTTGCTTAGGTCATCTTTCTGATTCTTATCGCTTCACCGGAGAGAGATGAAGAGAAGTCAATACCCAGCACTGCATAGAAAAGTTATTGAAACGGTTCATTTAATTAGCCCCCGAACAGTGATGTTTTCTCTGTCCTGCTGCCATGCACGTCCCTGCGGCCATAAAAATTTCAAGACTTTTCAGGTCACCGGGGCCGTTATAAGTTGAACCAATTGTTTCAATGTAAGGAGCACATTATGCAATAGCCACATCCAAGAACACCATACGCAGCCGAAGAGATATTATACGGCTAATAGAAGACATTCCCAGTTGCAATTGGCAGTAAAGTTCCAGTTAATGAGCAGATTCTTCAACAGCTTTATCTTGGTAATTACATTACAACACAAAAACAGTCATCTACGTTTTATTTCCACACAAAGCAATGATTGTTGTCTAGAGCCTTCATTTTCTGCTTCTTCAATACCCGTATTGTCGAAAACACACCCCTGGATGGACAAGCTCCTTACTACGGTTTGCCAGGCTCAATGAAAAATTACATTTAAGCCCCCCTGCATATGGTGAGCCAAACCGGGGAACTATCCAGACCTCCTGAATCTTCCTGTTGCATGTATATCTGAAGACTTGGAGTCTTCTGTTCTCTTCAGAAGTGTTTCATGATGGTTCCTTGTGAAGTCCTACAGGAATCAGCTTTTTAACATTACTGTATGAAAGGTCCAGGAAGGGCGATAGTGAAGCTTCTCATCTTACAATCTGTAATGTATAGTATATCAAGTAGTATGTATATGAAATCTTGGAGACTTCTGCCCCCTTCTGAAGTGTTTCATGGTAAAGATCTTGATGGATAAGTTGCTTCTTTCCTGGTCCCTATGAAATTCTAGAGAAACCAGGTGCTGAACTGTGACATTAGTGTATGAAAGGTCCAGGAAGGGCAGTAGTGAAGCTTCTCATATTGCAATCTGCAGAAATGGGTGTATTACATGACATTGAGAACCTTCTTTCAGATGAATTTAAACAAAAACTAGGATTACTATCACAATTAAATACCGTATAGCATATTTCCTGGTATTTTCTCCTTATAATCACTATACAGTTTTCCATAAGGCCTGAGATGTCCAATAATGAGTCTTTGTCTCTGTTCTGTTTGCTAAAGTATAATCTAGTTGTGTTTACCAACTGTTGTATCACAGAGGTGGGTAGCGCCTCTTATGTTTGCAAAAAATCAATGTAAGATCCCACATACTGAACACCCCTGGCCAAAACTAAACATTTCCCAGGCCTTCTAGATCTTCCTGAGTACATATATAAAGTCCTGGAGACTTCTGCCCCCTACAGAAGTGTTTCATGGTAAAGATATTTATAGATAAATTGCTTAACTCCTGGTCCTATATCAACTCCTACATCAAATCAGCTGCTAATTCGTGACATTACTGTATGAAAGGTCCAGGAAGGACAATAGTGAAGCTTCTTCTATCATAATCTGCAGAACTAGGTGGTTACATGACCTTGAGAACCTTCTTTCAAACAAATTTAAGCAAGAACTAGGATTTTACCCATAATTACATACCCCATGGTCTATATTTCTTCGTTATAGTCAATTTATAGTCTTTCCTATGCATTAGGTGTCTAAGAGTTTTTGTATGTGTTCCATTTTCTGAACTGTAACCCAGTTGTGTTTGGCAATAGCTTTATACCAGTGGTTGTGGCATTGCATATATTTCTGGAGAGACCTGAGACTCGGAGATGACTTGATGTGGCCACTGTTGACTTTGGAGGACCATCCCTTCTCCTATTACCATCTCCATCCTAGATGGAGAACCTTCTCTTCTCCTATTACCATCTCCATCCTAGATGGAGGACCATTTCTTCTCCTATTACCATCTCCATCCTAGATGAAGGACCATCTCTTTTCCTATTAACATCTCCATTATAGATGGAGAACCATCTCTTCTCCTATTACCATCTCCATCCTAGGTGGAGGACCATCCCTTCTCCTATTAACATCTCCATCCTAGATGGAGGACCATTTCTTCTCCTATTACCATCTCCATCCTAGATGAAGGACCATCTCTTTTCCTATTAACATCTCCATCCTAGATGGAGAACCATCTCTTCTCCTATTACCATCTCCATCCTAGGTGGAGGACCATCCCTTCTCCTATTAACATCTCCATCCTAGATGGAGGACCATCTCTTCTCCTATTACCATCTCCATCCTAGATGGAGGACCATCTCTTCTCCTATTACCATCTCCATCCTAGATGGAAGACCATCCCTTCTCCTATTACCATCTCCATCCTAGATGGAGGACCATCTCTTCTCTTATTTCCGTCTCCATCCTAGATGGAGGACCATCTCTTCTCCTTTTACCATCTCCATCCTAGATGGAGGACCATCTCTTCTCCTATTAACATCTCCATCCTAGATGGAGGACCACCTCTTCTCCTATTTACATCTCCATCCTAGTTGGAGAACCATCTCTTCTCCTATTGCCATCTCCATCCTAGATGGAGGACCATCCCTTCTCCTATTAACATCTCCATCTTAGTTGGAGAACCATCTCTTCTCCTATTACTATCTTCATCCTAGATGGAGCACCATCTCTTCTCTTACTACCATCTCCATCATAGATGGAGGACTATCTCTTCTACTATTACCATCTCCATCCTAGATGGAGGACCACCTCTTCTCCTATTACTATCTCCATCATAGATGGAGGACCATCTCTTCTCCTATTAACATCTCCTTCCTAGATGGAGGATCATCTCTTCTCCTATTACCATCTCCATCTTAGATGGAGGACTATCTCTTCTCCTATTACCATCTCCATCCTAGATGAAGGACCATCTCTTCTCCTATTACCATCTCCATCCTAGATGGAGGACCATCTCTTCTCCTATTACCATCTCCATCCTAGATGGAGGACTATCTCTTCTCCTATTACCATCTCCATCCTAGATGGATGACCTCCTCTTCTCCTATTACCATCTTCATCCTAGATGGAGGACCATCTCTTCTCCTAGAACCGCTACACCAAATCCTATCAGTAAAGTCTATTAGATCACTTGTGCATCATCTGATTAGAAATAGATTTAATGTAACTTATGAATGTGATAAGTTCACCACAGCAGGAGACATCCTTAAAAAGCTCAGTATATAAAGTGGAACTCCAAAAATGGAACCATCCAGTACAATGTCCATATCTAGGACATCCATATGCTCATAAAGATCAGCTTCACTTCATCAGGGCATCTCGCACGCTCTACTTTAAAGTGACTCGTCTGGTGGCAGGTCGTCCCGGGAGCATTACATGAAATATTGTTCTATTCTTGTCAGCGTGCAAAGTCTCGAGCCGCGGTGGTTTCCATGTTGTTTATATTGAAGAGGTTATTTAGGAAGAGAGCTCCAGTGGAGTTTGTAGCTTCAGCTCGCTACCCTGTGGGCACGGAGCACTCCAGCAAAATTAAAACTTCAAGGGCAAGCGTCATTATAAAATGTCGAGCCTTATCAGCTGTTATGAAACATATGGTGAATTGTTTGCCATTCGGAAGGACAGGAAATATTGCATCGCTTTG
Source organism: Leptodactylus fuscus (assembly GCF_031893055.1). Lineage (NCBI taxonomy): Eukaryota > Metazoa > Chordata > Amphibia > Anura > Leptodactylidae > Leptodactylus > Leptodactylus fuscus. The sequence goes on from NC_134265.1 coordinate 352,158,564, forward strand.
TGTAGGCTTTAACTGGTGCTCACGCTGTTTCTCCCGAAGAACCCGCTCAGCTGGGTGTACAATGAAATCCCATCGGATGGGTCTGTGCACAAACTCTCTCGCATGGCGTCATATTAAACAAGTTGAGCGACTGTGAAGCTGAATTCCCCCTACAGAACCCACTGATTCATTTCTACAATAAATATGCCGGAGAACATTCATTATTCCGACCGTGACGCTGGAAATTGGGAAAGTTTGTGATCATTTCCAAATCCATCTGGAGGTGATAGAAACTCTCAAATTTCATCAAGGTATTAGCATTATCCCTGTTCCTATTGGTGTCCGCAAAGAAGTTTACGGCACTTAATAATTCATAGTTCATTACTATACCATTAGTGGGTTCCAACACCCAGGACCCCCACGGATTCGTTGGTTGAAGAGGTTGCAGTATTCAGGTGAATATCAAGCACAGCGCCATACATCGTATAGTGAATGTGCTCGGTATTGCCGCTCAGCCCTTTCACTTGAATGGGACTAAGCTTCCACTATACCATGTGACTGATAAATTTAATGTCATTGGCACAGGGTAGACACTGCAACACTTGTGAGTCCCCCAACCTCTTAAACAGCTTATCAGCAGGGGTGCTGGGTGTTAGACCCCCACCAGTCGATAAGAAAATGATGCAGCATATTAAAGGGGAGTTGGAAAACCATTGTAGCTGAACTTTTTAGTTCTGTTTAATAACTTTGAGAGTTACAGAAACAGCGAAGCTCACTGTGATACTCTTCTACTTACCTCTATAGCGTAAAACAGCCATATTTGGCAGTTTCCGTAACACCCATCCCAGAGGTTTGGAGAGAGAGAGGATTGTTCACATCTTGGGTAGAAATACTCCTTTAAGTTTGTGACAATAATCGCAACATGTTAGCAAAACCCTTGACAGGTTGTAGTTCACTTTTCCACCTCTGGGTGGCCACATAAAGACATGAGTAACAAAATCATGTTGTTTTATAAAGCTGGTCATCTCACACCACACATCTGGGGATCAGATGTGTGGTGTGAGATGAACCAGTAATCCTTGGGGGCATCTATTTATTCTTGGCCATTTTATGCAACCCCCAAGTACCAACTTGTCCAATTGGACATTGTCTAGTTTTTAGGGTATATCTGCTGTATTCCAGAAATATCCCCTATAGGCGACCCTGAAGCACCCTCAGCTCCACACCTCATAACTATAGACATAAAACAACCCCTCCAATTCTTTAGTAAAGATGTCAAAGGCTCATTCAGCCAACATTTGTTCCTCTTGACCTCCCCGAATGCATTCATACTTGGCGTGGATATCTTTCCAGCGGAGAAAAAAGAGAATCACTATACAAGGGAGTTTACAAAGCAGAAATTTTTGCAGCAGAATCCATTACAAATTTTTTTACTGACAATCATTTTGTTGGAAGGCAGAAGCCTGACCGATCTATGGGCGGATTTCACCAAAACCTACCACTGATGGTCACGGGAGTAGGAAGATTTCCATGGCAGAATTTGCCCCATGCCCATTTGCCATGTGGACTTACCTTGACACTCCTCTATCAGCACCTTTCGTTGCCCTACTCCAGCCAACGGGGAAGAGTCGGGACAAGGATATACATATTAAATGGTGGACTGGTCACCATGAATGGATGTAAGTCTGCGAATCTCTGTACAAATAAGCCGTAATTGTAATATCTAAAGGCATCAAGAATAACGACGACTTGAGAGAGTGAAGAGTTTCTGCAGACATCTTCCTTCCCTTGTTGTGCGTGTAAAAAAAAAAATCGTAGTTATTATGTGTCTACTTCTTGATGTGCTTAAAGTTCCTCAGGCTCTTGAAGTGACTTTTCTGCACAGCAGGCTTCCAAAAGAGAAGAATGAAATGATGAATTCCCTTTTTTCTAGTGTTTTCCACTATATGCGCTTGTCAATGTTTTGCCATAAAATTTAATTTACAAAATTGTAATAATACAAGTACTTCATCGGCTTCCCGTCAACTTCACAAGACACGAAAACGAAGCCATCAGTGATGAGATGTTTCCAGACGGTGGAGGAGGGTTTCAAGGGTTGTGCTACTTAAAGGAACACTAAACCTAGGACAGTAACAGTAAGACTCTATTCCCATGGACTGTTTAATGGATCCATATTGGACCCGTCTTTTTCATGGATGGGGAATTGGGTTCGAGAAAACAGATCTGATAGAAAAAAAATAGAACGTGCACATTGCCGAGGAATTTGGGCGCGGGTGTAGCTTCCTAACAGGAGATAAGCTCACCCTCATTGTTTGGCATTTCCTTAGTGTTCTTGAGACAGTCTTATGGAAATCCTACGGAGAACCCAGGGTTTAATCTCTTGCTCTTGTTCCATCTTTACATGGGGAGTAGATGGCGGCATAGTTTGGAAAAGAAGTAGGGGGTTAACTATCTTTTGTCTTACTGTGGACGTAGGGGGGAGGCTCCTGCTGCAGCCAGTTGTCTTACAGCCAAACACAAGACAATGAGGTAGAGAAAGGAAAACATTCATGGAATGGTGGCTTCATTGTGCAAACCGCGTAAGCGTGAAATGAGCATTCAATTGGCGACTGCTACGTCTGTATAGTGATCATTCCAAAAACGGACACAGATACAAAACTAAAGCTCGAGACAGGCAGCAAACAACATATCCCTGGCAATAACAGTGCCCTACATCATCTACAAGATACAACTAGAGATGGCCGAATCGTTTAGTAGGGTATCCTCGTAACAGATCAGGGGGTATGCAGGTTTTCTCAAAAGAGTAGGGGTTCACCGGGGTAGGGTGGGTGTGGGGTAGAATCTCACACACACAGTATAATGCCCTCTTTGTGTCCCCACATAATATAATGCTCTCCATAGTATCTCCACATTGTATATGGTCCCCTAAGCGCCTCTATACAGTATAGTGCCCCCTTGTGTCTCACACAAAGTATGATGTCCTCTTAACCACACATACAATATAATTCCCTCTTATACTCTACATACAGTATAATGCACCTTATTCTCTGCACACAATATAATGTCCTCCACACAGTACAATGCCCACAGCCCCTACACAGCATAACGAATGTCAGTTCAGATCCCGCACAGTTTAATACCCCCTTGTGACACATACAGTATAATGCCCCCTTGTGGATCAGACACTGTATAATACCTCCTTTATACCCCCACACACAATATAATGTCCTCTTATGTCCACCACACAGTAAAATCCCTGCAGCCCTAACACAGTACAATGATGTCAGCTCAAATCCCACACAGTTTAATGCTCCCTTGTGGCTCACAATGTAATGCCCCGTTCCACCACTCAGTACGATGTACACAGTATAATGATTTTAGCTCAGATCCCACACAGTATAATACCCCCTCCTCACCCCTACACAGTATAATGCCCCCTCCTCACCCCTACACAGTATAATACCCCCTCCTCACCCCTACACAGTATAATACCCCCTCCTCACCCCTACAGAGTATAATGCCCCCTCCTCACCCCTACACAGTATAATGCCCCCTGCTCAGGCACTCACAGTATAATACCCCCACCTCACCCCTACACAGTATAATGCCCCCTCCTCACCCCTACACAGTATAATGCCCCCTCCTCACCACTACACAGTATAATGCCCCCTGCTCAGGCACTCACAGTATAATACCCCCTCCTCACCCCTACACAGTATAATGCCCCCTCCTCACCCCTACACAGTATAATGCCCCCTGCTCAGGCACTCACAGTATAATACCCCCTCCTCACCCCTACACAGTATAATGCCCCCTCCTCACCCCTACACAGTATAATGCCCCCTCCTCACCCCTACACAGTATAATGCCCCCTCCTCACCCCTACACAGTATAATGCCCCCTCCTCACCCCTACACAGTATAATGCCCCCTCCTCACCACTACACAGTATAATGCCCCCTGCTCAGGCACTCACAGTATAATACCCCCTCCTCACCCCTACACAGTATAATGCCCCCTGCTCAGGCACTCACAGTATAATACCCCCTCCTCACCCCTACACAGTATAATGCCCCCTCCTCACCCCTACACAGTATAATGCCCCCTGCTCAGGCACTCACAGTATAATACCCCCTCCTCACCCCTACACAGTATAATGCCCCCTCCTCACCCCTACACAGTATAATGCCCCCTCCTCACCCCTACACAGTATAATGCCCCCTCCTCACCCCTACACAGTATAATGCCCCCTGCTCAGGCACTCACAGTATAATACCCCCTCCTCACCCCTACACAGTATAATGCCCCCTCCTCACCCCTACACAGTATAATGCCCCCTGCTCAGGCACTCACAGTATAATACCCCCTCCTCACCCCTACACAGTATAATACCCCCTCCTCACCCCTACACAGTATAATACCCCCTCCTCACCCCTACAGAGTATAATGCCCCCTCCTCACCCCTACACAGTATAATGCCCCCTGCTCAGGCACTCACAGTATAATACCCCCACCTCACCCCTACACAGTATAATGCCCCCTCCTCACCCCTACACAGTATAATGCCCCCTCCTCACCACTACACAGTATAATGCCCCCTGCTCAGGCACTCACAGTATAATACCCCCTCCTCACCCCTACACAGTATAATGCCCCCTCCTCACCCCTACACAGTATAATGCCCCCTGCTCAGGCACTCACAGTATAATACCCCCTCCTCACCCCTACACAGTATAATGCCCCCTCCTCACCCCTACACAGTATAATGCCCCCTCCTCACCCCTACACAGTATAATGCCCCCTCCTCACCCCTACACAGTATAATGCCCCCTGCTCAGGCACTCACAGTATAATACCCCCTCCTCACCCCTACACAGTATAATACCCCCTCCTCACCCCTACACAGTATAATACCCCCTTCTCACCCCTACAGAGTATAATGCCCCCTCCTCACCCCTACACAGTATAATGCCCCCTGCTCAGGCACTCACAGTATAATACCCCCTCCTCACCCCTACACAGTATAATGCCCCCTCCTCACCCCTACACAGTATAATGCCCCCTCCTCACCACTACACAGTATAATGCCCCCTGCTCAGGCACTCACAGTATAATACCCCCTCCTCACCCCTACACAGTATAATGCCCCCTCCTCACCCCTACACAGTATAATGCCCCCTGCTCAGGCACTCACAGTATAATACCCCCTCCTCACCCCTACACAGTATAATGCCCCCTCCTCACCCCTACACAGTATAATGCCCCCTCCTCACCCCTACACAGTATAATGCCCCCTCCTCACCCCTACACAGTATAATGCCCCCTGCTCAGGCACTCACAGTATAATACCCCCTCCTCACCCCTACACAGTATAATACCCCCTCCTCACCCCTACACAGTATAATACCCCCTTCTCACCCCTACACAGTATAATGCCCCCTCCTCACCCCTACACAGTATAATGCCCCCTGCTCAGGCACTCACAGTATAATACCCCCTCCTCACCCCTACACAGTATAATGCCCCCTCCTCACCCCTACACAGTATAATGCCCCCTCCTCACCCCTACACAGTATAATGCCCCCTCCTCACCCCTACACAGTATAATGCCCCCTGCTCAGGCACTCACAGTATAATACCCCCTCCTCACCCCTACACAGTATAATACCCCCTCCTCACCCCTACACAGTATAATACCCCCTCCTCACCCCTACACAGTATAATACTCCCTCCTCACCCCTACACAGTATAATACCCCCTCCTCACCCCTACACAGTATAATGCCCCCTCCTCACCACTACACAGTATAATGCCCCCTGCTCAGGCACTCACAGTATAATACCCCCTCCTCACCCCTACACAGTATAATGCCCCCTCCTCACCCCTACACAGTATAATACCCCCTCCTCACCCCTACACAGTATAATACTCCCTCCTCACCCCTACACAGTATAATACCCCCTCCTCACCCCTACACAGTATAATACCCCCTCCTCACCCCTACACAGTATAATGCCCCCTCCTCACCCCTACACAGTATAATGCCCCCTGCTCAGGCACTCACAGTATAATACCCCCTCCTCACCCCTACACAGTATAATGCCCCCTCCTCACCCCTACACTGTATAATGCCCCCTCCTCACCTCTACACAGTATAATGCCCCCTCCTCACCCCTACACAGTATAATGCCCCCTGCTCAGGCACTCACAGTATAATACCCCCTCCTCACCCCTACACAGTATAATGCCCCCTCCTCACCCCTACACAGTATAATGCCCCCTCCTCACCCCTACACAGTATAATGCCCCCTGCTCAGGCACACACAATATAATACCCTCAGCACCACATAGTACATGGCCTAGGAGGTGAGCGGTGAGTATGAGTCTCAGTACTCACTGCTCTTAGTCCTCCCTGTTCTTCCTCTGCACACAATGTTAGGGCAATGCCCGGTGCATAGGAGTGAAGAGTCATAAGAACAAGGCGTTCTGAGACCCTTCCTCACCACTTACCCCCCATTCTCCACCATTGACCTATGGGGACCAGTACCTATGAGCCGCTGCTCTCCTGATGGGATTCATGACAATTGTTGTCATTCAGGGGATTAGTGGCCAGGAAGGGTCAGAATCGGGGCAGTTTAAATTTTGAACAACCCCATCCCCCCATTGCAGGTGACAGTTCACATTATCTGAAAAGCTCAACCTATTGATCCTGATCCATGTTACCAATAAGACATGAGAAGATCTGTCCACACCCTTTAGCTCCCAATGTCGCTCTCCTGCTGAGACTCCCATAGCGTTTGTTCCTTGCCGCTGTCCGTGGTGCTGATCCCAATCACACTCATGAGAAGCCATTGCCCTCAGAAAATCCCAAGATATATGAAATGGTTTCTAACCAGGCCTGACTAATCCCGTGCTAATCCAATACTTCTATGGCTTACAACGAGATTGTCATGGTAAATAAAGCTATGTATTTCTATGGTACTGATAAACCTAGGACATGTATGGGGAGTGGATGTAGCAGAGCTGAGGAGTGCTGCTGTTAGGGGGACACAGCTGAGCGTCTTATATTATAGTGCTGTACAAATACAAAGGTTGTTTATTAGCGTTACCAAAGAATAAGACACTTGGTGTGGCCAAAGCAATAAGGGGGTGGGGGGGGGGAATGGGTAAGGGGTTTGTGGGTTGGGGGTTTGAGTGTCCTTAAGATCTCGTCGTTCTTGTGGGTATCGGTGGGTATGGGGTAGTGCTGTATACTGTGGTATGGTGAGAGAGAGTAGTGCGGGGTCCTTGGGGAGTGATGACTAGCCTCTCTGCACTAGCCAGGGTATATATATATATTAGGGGCATGGTGAGAGAGACTAATGTGGGGTCCTTGGGGTGGGCCGATAAGCCTCTCTGCAATATCCAGGGTATATCAGGGGTATATATCTGTCACCAACTAAGAGGAAGATAAGACTCCACGGACTGTTATACCCCAAACCACCCCCCCCCCCCCACCTCCCCATATAGTGGTCACCAACTAAGAGGAAGATAAGACTCCACGGACTGTTATACCCCAAACCACCCCCCCCCCCCACCTCCCCATATAGTGGTCACCAACTAAGAGGAAGATGAGACTCCATGAACTGTTATACCCCAAATCAGCCACCCCACCCCACCTCCCCATATAGCGGTCACCAACTAAGAGGAAGATGAGACTCCATGGACTGTTATACCCCAAATCACCCCCACCTCCCCATATAGCGGTCACCAACTAAGAGGAAGATGAGACTCCACGGACTGTTAAACCCCAAACCACCCACCCCACCTCCCCATATAGCGGTCACCAACTAAGAGGAAGATGAGACTCCATGGACTGTTATACCCAAAATCACCCCCACCTCCCCATATAGCGGTCACCAACTAAGGGGAAGATGAGACTCCACGGACTGTTATACCCCAAACCACCCCCACCCCACCTCCCCATATAGTGGTCACCAACTAAGAGGAAGATGAGACTCCACGAACTGTTATACCCCAAATCAGCCACCCCACCCCACCTCCCCATATAGCGGTCACCAACTAAGAGGAAGATGAGACTCCATGGACTGTTATACCCCAAATCACCCCCACCTCCCCATATAGCGGTCACCAACTAAGAGGAAGATGAGACTCCACGGACTGTTAAACCCCAAACCACCCACCCCACCTCCCCATATAGCGGTCACCAACTAAGAGGAAGATGAGACTCCATGGACTGTTATACCCCAAATCACCCCCACCTCCCCATATAGCGGTCACCAACTAAGAGGAAGATGAGACTCCACGGACTGTTAAACCCCAAACCACCCACCCCACCTCCCCATATAGTGGTCACCAACTAAGGGGAAGATGAGACTCCACGGACTGTTATACCCCAAACCACCCCCACCCCACCTCCCCATATAGTGGTCACCAACTAAGAGGAAGATGAGACTCCACGGACTGTTATACCCCAAATCAGCCCCCCCCCCATACTCTCCCCCTCGACTCCAACTCCCCACCCCCCCCACCCGCCCACTTTACTAGTTTTGGTAATGCCAAATATCCATTCGGACGTGCCAATAAAGCCTATTTGATTATATATATATATATATATATATATATATATATATATATATATATATTAGGTAGGGGCGCCAACCCCAACCTTTAACTGTAAAGAACCCTTCCTATATTTATGATGGAATCGCGTCGAGTCCTCTGTGATCTCACAGGTTATGTGCGACGTAGAGAAATATACGTGGACTGTTGCTTGTGACTTGTGCAATGTAACAATGTAACATAAAGCATTCTATAGGATTACTTTGGAGTCATTAACAAACAGATCCATCTGCTCTTTCTGGTGATTCGGGGACTATTCTGTTGTCGGGTCTTGGCGGTGACTGATGGAAGGGGTTACCCACTATAAGTCATTGGCTGACAAGTCGAGCCGCTGCCCAAAGCCGTGTGTTAAGGATTCATAACGTAGCAGGTCTGAGCAATAGCAGACGAACACAATGTGTTTCTTAGGACCTGACTCAAATCCGAAATCCGAGGTATAAGAGGCGATGTAGCTGAGCCCTGGTGGCGGGCCAGGAGTGATGCGTGCGTACTGGGAGCTGCTGACAGAGATGTATGTGTCTGTAGATGGCTAACCTTTCACTGATTGCCATTGTCAGGGCCGGGGCTGTGCTGAAACGCGTTTCTCTACAATCGGGTCAATGCTGTGATGAAACCTCACATTTCTATTAATCCTTGTTAGGACCGAGCCGGGGGAGGGGCTCGAAAGGACTTTTACTACTATTGACTTTCTCCAAAATGTTACTTACCAGCAGATATCAGGTCATTTGTTACATTGTGTCATCTTAGGGGCGGGATGTATGGGATGGCAAATAGAAACAAAATCTGAATTATCGATAGGGTTCGGAGATCATTATAATGTCTTCTTGTACCAGGAATCCCCCCCTGCTTCTGGTATATGTCCTCTAAATTCTCACCATTATATGAGTACACAGGTCACTGCCTCCTGAAATACTCTGTGCTGCAGTGGTAAAAGTCTTTACCTGTCACCTGTACATAATCTCTAACTTGCTCCCCTATACTGCCCTTGTCACGGGCCGTCCTGCCTTTGCTAACACATAGATAGTCTATCTGACCCAAATTTGCCGGGACAGCACTGAATTTTTGGAAAAAATCCCTGAAAAGTGCATGGTTTGTTTAGGATGTATGGGGGTTGGGCTTAAAGGGTATTGCGGGACTTAATTGGTTCATTGGAATAATCAAAGCTCAGTCCTATTCAAGTGAATGGGCTGAGCTGCAATACCAAACACAGCCATGGTGCAGTGTATGGCGCTGTTCTGGGTAAGAAGTGAAGAGGCCAAATGCTATGGGTGGGGAACCCAAGTGTCATACCTACCCCAATCCATGACCTATCCTAAGGAATGTTTCTTTTGCCGGCCATACACTTTAGATGTGCATCAGCCAAATTCACCAATTTTGATATGTTTGGCCAACCATCTAATCCTTCAGACGGCAGATGTCAGGGGAGATGAGGATGGAACAATTGGATTCCAACTATTTCATCCTTTTGCTCTTGGAGAGATAAGTCCCTGCGAGAAGAGTCTGCTCAGCCAAGCCAAGCATGCATGTGAATGCGGAAGGCGAGCGAACTAGCTGAGCGAGGATGTGACTGACAGCTCTATAATATGTCTGGTCACATTCACACCTCTCATGTTCTATAAGATGACCAGATGTACCGTAGCTGCAGAGATATGTGAGCGCAGGTCAGCAGCAGTATACAGCGGGGTCCATCAGCTTTATTAGATAAATACAGACATCACTTCTAGCAGGTCATTAATTATTCATCCAAAGGCCGAATATACAAGATTATTAATGTACTAATTACACAGCAAAGATGGATCCTCCACCGACCTGCCGGGATACACAACACACGTGATAAAGGTTATATATAGAACTAAGGAGATACACAAAATAATTATATTAACAAATACAGACATTATATTATATTTATACTGTTTGTGAATGTATTACATTACTTATCCTGTACTGATCCTGAGTTACATCCTGTATTACACCCCAGAGCTGTGCTCACTATTCTGCTGGTGCAGTCACTGTGTACATACATTACATTACTTATCCTGTATTATACTCCAGAGCTGCGCTCACTTTTCTGCTGGTACAGTCACTGTATACATACATTACATTACTTACCCTGTACTGATCCTGAGTTACATCCTGTATTATACTCCAGAGCTGCGCTCACTATTCTGCTGGTACAGTCACTGTGTACATACATTACATTACTTATCCTGTATTATACTCCAGAGCTGCGCTCACTATTCTGCTGGTGCAGTCACTGTGTAACAATAAGCATGTTATCAGACACTTTAGCTAAGCCTCTATGTTGCAGTGTTAGTTGGTTGTATTTCAGATGAATGACCTGCGCTTGGTGCAATGATAACATTTCCCACTATGTAAATCAGGACAAGCTGGGCTGTATGGTAACTTTGCACTAATGTAGCAGAGCCATCAGACGTGCAATGTATCCCAGCTATGTGACAGTTTATTGTCAGTCCTATGAATCAGCTGACAGGTTTTTTGACATATATTGACAATAGTCAGGATGACATAATGATGGCGGTGCATTCTCCCCCCATCCCGTCGCCCTCACACGTAGACGCGCGCACACACTAAAGTGCACTAGTGCCGGTAATACAATGTGTCCTCAGTGTGGTCCCGGCCGCTCTGCAGTATATACTGAAGCATCTAAGAAGGAACAACATACAAATATTCAGGCAATGTTAATCCTATAAGCTCCTTATGTTTTTCATGCTGATTTTCTAGTGCCAATTATTGTGTCAGCTCTTTCTGCGCCTTTCATTGTATCTGTACCCGGGCTTAGCCTCTATCTCTATAATGGCTAGTTATACACATGGTGACACTGGCCAAGAACTTGCACCAATTTCCTGGGGTGTCTTCAGAAGTTCGCGCGGGGCGGTTCGTAATGATATTTTGTTCCGATCTATGGGAATTGTTCTGGTCGCTGAATTCAATCTTCTCTGTTATAACCAAAATGGGCAACTCATTCCCATTATAAGATGTCAGGCTTGTCATACATGGCAGACCATGTCCATGGGCTCAGTGGTTACTGATGTCTCACAGAGCTGGAGTGCTAAGCGTGAATCCAGCCAAGGACAACATCTGTAAGGAGATCGTATGTGTGTCTGGTACATGTACATGGTTATCTCATTCATACATGTTGGGTTTGAATGTCTTGAGAATCTATTATTATCTGATATCCATCGTGAAACTGTCCGGCTGCAGTGCTGTCCTACCTTACCCAATAACCTCTCTTGGACAACATCCTTACCTAACCTACAAACCTCTGCTCTATGACCTTCTCCTTCCTCCAATACCTCTGATGTATGACATCCTCCCTTACCCACCAGCTCTGCTCTATGGCCTTCTCCCTTACCCACCAACCCCTGCCATATGACCTCCTCTGTTACACACCAACCCCTGCTGTATACCCACCTCCCTTACCCACCAACCCCTGCCATATGACCTCCTCTGTTACACACCAACCCCTGCTGTATACCCACCTCCCTTACCCACCAACCCCTGCTGTATGACCTCCTCTGTTACACATCAACCCCTGCCATATGACCTCCTCCCTTAACCACCAACCCCTGCTGTATGACCTCCTCTGTTACGCACCAACCGCTGCTGTATGACCTTCTCTCTTACCCACCAACCCCTGCTTTATGACCTCATCCCATATCTACCAACCCCTGCTGTATGACCCAGTCCCTTACCCATCAACCCCTGCTGTATGACCTCATCCCTTATCCACCAACCCCTGCTGTATGACCTCTTCCATTACCGACCAACCCATGCTGTATGACCTCATGCGTTACCCACCAACCCCTGCTGTATGACCTCCTCCATTATGACCAACCCATGCTGTATGACCTCATCCGTTACCCACCAACCCCTGCTGTATGACCTCCTCCCTTACCCACCAACCCCTGCTGTACGAGCTCCTCCATTACCCACCAACCCCTGCTGCATGACCTCCTCCCTTACCCACCAACCTTGCTGTATGATATCATCCCTTACTCACCATCCCCTGCTGTATGATCTCATCCATTACCCACCAACCCCTGCTGTATAACCTCTTCCCTTACCCACCAACCCTGCTGTATGATATCATCCCTTACCCACCAACCCCTCCTGTATGAACTCATCTTTTACCCACCAACCTCTGCTGTATGACCTCTTCCCTTACCCACCGGTCTCTGCTGTACCCCATAACCAGTCTCTGTCTATAATGACTGATCTTCCATCCTCATAAATGTATCATTTATTTTACTATTACATATAACTTTCCTAATATTTCTCGTATTATCTGGCATCTTGTATATAGATTCTTGGTCAGAAGCCAAGTCTGTAGAGAAACTTGGAGAATTAGTGGATAATAATGTGTTTGTGTAGCTGAAGAATTGCATGAACACCTTGACACAGAGCGCACTCCTTCTAATACTGTTAGGAGCCTCTTCTATTGTTGGGCTCCTTGAGAAATTGTTGTTGTGCTGGAGAGATAAGAAAGTGTGGTCAAGATAAGTGTCTGCAACAAAGAAGGTATAAGAATCTTACGATTTAAGGAGATTTTCACAATAAACCATAGAAATAACCTGATCATTTTCTCACTGAGCTATGAATAGTGAGGAAAAAAATATCCTCAGGGGTTCATTTACTTAATAGAGAGTGCGAAAACACTGAGGCCACTTGTGCCAAGTAGACTACCTCTTGACAAAGACAGGCTCAAGGTTAATCCTTCGTTGGTGTAACCCAAGAACAAAGTAGTGTCATATAAGGTGACTGTTAGGTTCTCCATATTTTATCTTGACTTGTCCAACGTCATTTCTTACGATCAATCATGGTTGGCCCTTGATGAAGATCAACAAAAATAGTCATGTAGTGTATTGATATCCAGTTTCATTGGAAAACTCAACATACTGATGTCTTACTAGGCCACCTCCTTGCTCTACTAGTCTACAATGGACCCATTCTTGAGATGTTCTTCTTTTGTGCTGCTAACTGATGGATTTCCAAATGGAGAAGTCTTTGAGTAGACTAATAATGGTCATATGTTGGTCTAACACTTACTTGGCTAACTGATATTCCTTCTGAACCATCGCTACACCTCAGGAGGGAGATCACCTTTCGTAAGTATCAGGCATGGTAAAAAAAAAATTCCAAATTGTACCAATAAGACGGTTGACCTGTCCCACCAAAATCACCGTAGTTGGCCAACTTTGATTCTAGGTTTATGGGCACTTAAAATATTTTTCAGCTTTGCAGTTACCCTTCATAACTACTCTCAAAAAGTTTTAGCCAAATTTTCTAGGCTATACGTAGTGTCAGTGAACACTCGGCTATCTATTCGATATTTGCACCTGGTCTACCCCACAAGCATACTGGTTTTCCATGGGCCTAACATCTGCCTGGGCTTACATGATGCTAATACAAACCCTTAAAGTAAGGAGGACACTAGTAGACCATCAGTCAAACTCGAAGTTGGCAATATTGACCTACTAACACGTAAGGAGTTGTCCTAACTCTATTGGTTGTTGGGTAAAGGAGTACCGACCATGTTGGATTAAGAGGTAGAGATGAGCGAGTAGTGTTCGATCGAGTAGGTGTTCGATCAAATGCTACGGTATTCGAAATACTCGTACTCGATCGAACACTACTAGCTGTTCGAAGTTTAAGGTTCGATGCAGAACCAGCGTTGATTGGCAGAATGCTATACATTCTGGTTCTTTTCTTACCTTTAGAAGTCTTCTCCGTGCAGCGTCCCCGCGTCTTCTTCCGGATGGAATTCACTCTGCCTAGGCATCCAGCCTAGGCAGAGCCGACTGCGCATGTGCGGGCATGCCCTCGCATGCGCAGTCGGCTCTGCCTAGGCCCCGATGCCTAGACAGAGTGAATTCCAGCCGGAAGACGCCGCGGGGGCGCTGCGTCGGGAGAAGACTTCAAGGGGAATCCAGCCTGACCGTCACTCGTGGACTTGGTAAGTATAATTTTATCGAATTTTGCAAACCCCTGAAACGAGCATTTCCCCCGAAAGACTATAATGGGGTTCGAAATTCGTTCGAACAGTCGAACAGTGTGCGGCTGTTCGAATCGGATTTCGAACCTCGGACATTTTAGTGTTCGCTCATCTCTAGTAAGGAGTTGTCCTAACTCTATCGGATGTCGGGGAAAGGAGTACCGACCATGTTGGATTGGCAGTAGCTAGTACCTTTCACCATAAAAAACATATGGACCTGTGGCTGATGGGAGTGTCAAGGCAAAAAAGTTGTATCGAGGTGGACCAAGAGCAAGTCTTCTACTCGTACTGGGATCCTTCGGTTCGGTTCCTTAATGACTGTATTATGTAGCATGTACAACAAATACTCAAAAAAAGGCATCAAAAACCTAAACTTCAAGAGTGAAAAAAGAGAAAAATCTGAAAAAGAAACTTCTCTTGTCCATCTTGAGATGTACATTGGATATTCATCAGAGAGCCACCTCAGCAGAAGGCACAAAGGGCAGGCTTGTTACACATCACTAGCAGGACAAAAGGTCAATCTCTGAAAGTCGAAAGGAAAATTTCACAAAGTTGAGGGAAAAAAAGTCTTTTTCTTGCTCCTTGAAGCTTTTTGGGGGGTATTTAAAGGTTAATGAAATCATGGATCAATCCGCCAGCACTGGTGATTTAGTACAGGACTTAATGGATTCCATATGTGGGTGAATGTTGTAAATGCCGAGTGACTCTGACCTTGTATCAGACTGGCGATAGACTGCCGGCCGAGTGTCAGAATCTCGAGGATTGTCTGAACACAGCAAAGTCTGGGAGAGAAGCTAATGATCAATTCTCACCTGAAATATCAAAGTCTACAGCGTAACTCTACTTACAATCCCTAACTGCAGGTTATACGACACCAAAGTAGACATCTTACTACTGTAGCGGGGGTATACTTGGGTATATTTGGATTGGTTAAATTTGGGTTGTTTGTTCACATTGACAGTACCTGAGCATAAGCCCAACACAAACCCGGGAAGTCATTACATGGGGAACAGATACTTTGTACTTTACTTAGTTGAAGAACAAATGGAAAACGGTGTTCGGTATGTATCTGATAGAGACACATACACAGTGGCATAACTAGAAATGGCGGGGCCCTGTGGCGAACTTTTGACATGCACCCCCCCCCCCCCCCCTGACTCCGACGCCGGAGACCTCAACCGACCCCCTCCTCCGCATTTCTGCACGCTCTATTATGCCCCTAGTGGCCCCTGCACACAGTATTATGTCCCATAGTGGTCCCTGCACACAGTATAAGATAAGATAAGATAATCCTTTAATAGTCCCACAGTGGGGAAATTTCAGTATGTTACAGCTGCATAGTAATACAGATACAGGATAATACACAGTAATATATTACAGAAGTAGTAGACACACAAATGCTGAGAAAGATATACTAGGAGTCCATAGCAGCTAGGGAACAGAGAAGAAAGAAGGAGGACATTCATAATCATTTAGTTCTCTGTGCGGAGTGTCTTCGCTTGGTCTGAAGTAGATTATACAGCCTGGTCGCGGTTGGAAGGAAGGACTTGCGATAGCGCTCCTTCTCACACTTCGGGTGAAGCAGACGGTCACTTACAGCATACCTCCCAACTTTTGAAGAACCGAAAGAGGGACAAAATGTGCGGCGCGCTTAGCGCGCCGTGGCAAATTTACCAACGCCCACTTTTGTGTTGACTCCGCCCACTCGTTAATTTTTCATGTGCCCGCACACAGTATAATCCTCCTACAGTCACCCGTAAATTATATGCCTCCCTCTATCTCTCCCCCAGTTTCATATACACCCTTCATCTGCCCCCAGTTTCATGTCCCCCTTCCATCTCTGCCCCCAGATTCATGTCCCCCTTCCATCTATGCCCCCAGATTCATGTCCCCACATCTCTGCTCCCAGTTTCATGTTCCCTCCATCTCTGCCCCCAGATTCATGTCCCCTCCATCTCTACCCCCAGATTCATGTCCCCCCTCCATCTCTGCCCCCAGTTTCATGTCCGCTCCATCTCTGTCCCCAGATTCATGTCCCTCCATCTCTGCCCCCAAAATCATGTCCCCCTTCCATCTCTGCCCCCAGATTCATGTCCCCACATCTCTGCTCCCAGTTTCATGTCCCCTCCATCTCTGCCCCAGATTCATGTCCCTCCATCTCTGCCCCCAGATTCATGTCCCCTCCATCTCTGCCCCCAGATTCATGTCCCCCTTTATCTCTGCCCCCAGATTCATGTCCCCCCAGATTCATGTCCCCCCTCCATCTCTGCCCTCAGATTTATGTCCCCCATCTCTGCCCCAGATTCATGTCCCCTCCATCTCTGCCCCCAGATTCATGTCCCCCATCTCTGCCCCCAGATTCATGTCCCCCATCTCTGCCCCCAGATTCATGTCCCCCATCTCTGCCCCCAGATTCATGTCCCTCCATCTCTTCCCCCAGATTCATGTCCCCTCCATCTCTGCCCCCAGATTCATGTCCCCTCCATCTCTGCCCCCAGATTCATGTCCCCTCCATCTCTGCCCCCAGATTCATGTCCCCCCTCCATCTCTGCCCCAGATTCATGTCCCCCATCTCTGCCCCCAGATTCATGTCCCCCCATCTCTGCCCCCAGATTCATGTCCCCCTTCATCTCTGCCCCCATATTCATGTCCCCCCTCCATATCTGCCCCAGATTCATGTCCCCTCCATCTCTGCCCCAGATTCATGTCCCCCCTCCATCTCTGCCCCCAGATTCATGTCCCCTTCATCTCTGCCCCAGATTCATGTCCCCTTCATCTCTGCCCCAGATTCATGTCCCCCCATCTCTGCCCCCAGATTCATGTCCCCCATCTCTGCCCCCAGTGTCATGCCCCCTCCATCTCTGCCCCCAGTGTCATGCCGTCCTCTCCTTCATCTGCCCCCAGATTCACGTTCCACCTCCACATTAAACTTACCCTCTCCTCCACTCCCTCGCCGATCTCTGTGCGCCTCTCTCGCTGACACATGTGGCTGAAGGAAGGAGCTGACACAGGTCAGCTCCTCGCTTCGCCGCTGCGTTTCTCTCTCGCTGACACATATGCGGCTGAAGCGAGGAACTGACCTGTGTCAGCTCCTCGCTTCGCCGCTGCCGCTGGCTCCTGGCTTGTAGATGCGATGAGGAGCCGGCGGCAGCGGCGAAGCAAGGAGCTGACACAAGTCAGCTCCTCGCTTCAGCCGCATATGTGTCAGCGAGAGAGACACGCAGCGGCGAAGCGAGGAGCTGACCTGTGTCAGCTCCTTCCTTCAGCCGCATGTGTCAGCGAGAGAGGCGCGCAGAGGCGAAGCGAGGAGCTGACCTGTGTCAGCTCCTTGCTTCAGCCGCATATGTGTTCAACTCAGATCTGTGTCCTCTGGACGCAGATCTGAGTTGAAATCGGGAAATAACTCCCTCCAACCGGGACCGCGGGACATGTCACCAAAATCGTGACTGTCCCGCGGAAATCGGGACGGTTGGGAGGTATGCTTACAGTGCTGTCAAGTCCCATCAAGGTCTCATACATGGGGTGGGATTTGTTCTCCCACATGGAGGTCACCACGGACAGTATCCTTCTGTCACCCACCACTTGTACTGGGTCCAGGGGGCTCCCCAGGACAGAGCTGGCCCTCCTGATCAGCCTGTCACGTCTATTTTTGTCCCTGGTTGATATATATACTACTCCCCCAGCAGGCCACACCGAAAAAGATGGCTGAAGCAACCACAGAGTTGAAAAAGGCCGTAAGAAGTGTCCCCTGGACTCCGAAGGCCCTCAGCCTCCTGAGCAGGTAGAGTCTGCTGTGGCCCTGCTGTATTATCCCCCATAGTGGTCCCTGCACACAGTATTTTGTCCCATAGTGGCCCCTGCACACAGTATTATGTCCCATAGTGGCCCCTGCACACAGTATTATGTCCCATAGTGGCCCCTGCACACAGTATTATCCCCCATAGTGGCCCCTGCACACAGTATTATGTCCCATAGTGGCCCCTGCACACAGTATTATACCCCATAGTGGCCCCTGCACAAAGTATTATGCCCCATAGTGGCTCCTGCACACAGTATTATGTCCCATAGTGGCCCCTGCACACAGTATTATGTCCCATAGGGGCCCCTGCACACAGTATTAAGTCCCTTAGTGGCCCCTGCACAAAGTATTATGCCCCATAGTGGCTCTTGCACACAGTATTATGTCCCATAGTGGCCCCTGCACACAGTATTATGTCCCATAGTGGCCCCTGCACACAGTATTATCCCCCATAGTGGCCCCTGCACACAGTATTATGTCCCATAGTGGCCCCTGCACACAGTATTATACCCCATAGTGGGCCCTGCACAAAGTATTATGCCCCATAGTGGCTCCTGCACACAGTATTATGTCCCATAGTGGCCCCTGCACACAGTATTATGTCCCATAGGGGCCCCTGCACACAGTATTAAGTCCCTTAGTGGCCCCTGCACAAAGTATTATGCCCCATAGTGGCTCCTGCACACAGTATTATGTCCCATAGTGGCCCCTGCACACAGTATTATGTCCCATAGGGGCCCCTGCACACAGTATTAAGTCCCTTAGTGGCCCCTGCACACAGTAATATGTCCCATAGTGGCCCCTGCACACAGTATTATGTACCATAGTGGCCCCTGCACACAGTATTATACCCCATAGTGGCCCCTGCACACAGTATTATGTCCCATAGTGGCCCCTGCACACAGTATTATGTCCCCATAGTGACCCCAGTACACAGTATTATGTCCCATAGCGGCCCCTGCACACAGTATTATGTCCCATAGTGGCCCCTGTACACAGTATTATGCCCCATAGTGGCCCCTGCACACAGTATTATCCCCCATAGTGGCCCCTGCACACAGTATTATCCCCCATAGTGGTCCCTGCACACAGTATTATGTCCCATAGTGGCCCCTGCACACAGTATTATACCCCATAGTGTCCCCTGCACACAGTATTATCCCCCATAGTGGCCCCTGCACACAGTATTATGTCCCATAGTGACCCCTGCACACAGTATTATGTCCCATAGTGGCCCCTGCACACAGTATTATGTCCCATAGCGGCCCCTGCACACAGTATTATGTCCCATAGCGGCCCCTGCACACAGTATTATGTCCCATAGCGGCCCCTGCACACAGTATTATGTCCCATAGTGGCCCCTGCACACAGTATTATACCCCATAGCGGCCCCTGCACACAGTATTATGTCCCATAGCGGCCCCTGCACACAGTATTATGTCCCATAGCGGCCCCTGCACACAGTATTATGTCCCATAGCGGCCCCTGCACACAGTATTATGTCCCATAGTGGCCCCTGCACACTGTATAGTCTGTACAGTTAAAAAGCCTCCCCATAGAACTCTATAGAGAGGCTTTTTAACCGCGTGGATTCTGGTGGCAATCCCGCACAGAATTCGCACAAGCACCGCGTAAATATCACGCGGAGTCGCGCCAGAATCCGAGCCATTTTGCCCTATGCGAATGCCCCTAATACAAAAACAACACCACACCTGTCTACAGGTTGAGTAATTCCGCAGCTCAGCTCCTCTCAAGAAAACAGAAAATAGTCATAAAAAATTTATAGCGCATAAAATGATCTGCGAGAACACGAAAAATAAAAATAAAATACAGAAAAAATACAAAAAAAATTCTAAAAATAAATATAAAATAAATATATATATATATATATGTAATAAAACAAAATCAAGACACTTAAATGAGAACACTCCAGAGTTACGGGAAGGTCAGAGGTCGTCGCCAGCAAACACTTCAATAAAGAGCATTTCAGGAATCCCAAGCTTGTTTGCATGGGTAATGGCATTTAATAAAGCGCGGCGGACTACAAGTACACATCTATTATTCATTCCCAGCCACGCCGCAGAAGCACGAAACGCCGGCGTTCTGACAGATGGCAGGAGAGGAAATAATTCCAATAAAATATAGATCATTTCCTGAAAAAGTTATTGAAAAAGACTGATATTAAGATTTGATCTCATTTTTCTCTTTCATGTGAAGCAAAAAAATCCTGACAACCCGAGATCCTATAAAGTTTGCCGACTAACAGTGTGTATCAAATGTGATTAACAGGCTCCGAACATCAGCCCGGCCTGCACGGAGGAAGCAATTTCCCGCTTATATAGAAGCTTTTTTCAGAGTATTTATGTTTTCCTAGGTGTTGTTTTTCAGATTGAAGCCTATATTTCCTGGCAACGGCCTTGTTATATATCCCTAGAAGGTGGAGGGGGGCAAAACGGGCCACAGGGGATTTAATAGAGAGAAACATCATAGTTCTAGGTAGTTCCTTCATATTTTCATATCTTAAAGGGGGAAAAAAATAGAGATGAGCAAACAGTAAAATGTTCGATATTCGTTTGGAGTAGCCCCTCAATATTCGACTACTCGAATCAAATATCGAATCCTATTATAGTCTATGGGGGAAAAATGCTCGTTTCAGGGGTAGGCAACATTCAATCAAATAGAACTGACCAAGTCCACGAGTGAGGGTTGGGCTGGATCCTCCGAGAAGTCTTTTCCGTGCAGCATCCCCACGGCGTCTTCCGGCTCTGAATTCACTCTGCCAGGCATCGGGCCTGGGCAGAACCGACTGCGCATGTCCGCACTACAACAAAATGGCCGCTTACAGTCAAAGCGGCCATTTTCTTGTAGCACGGGCATGCGCAGTCGGCTCTGCCCATGCCCGATGCCTAGCAGAGTGAATTCAGAGCCAGAAGACGCCGCGGGGAAGCTGCATGGAGAAGACTTCTAAAGGTAGGAGAAGAACCAGCATTGATTGGGCAACTGTATAGCATTCGGCCAATCAACGCTGGTTCTACATCGAATGTTTCCATTCGAATAGCAAGTAGTATTCGATCAAGTACAAATATTTCGAATACCGTAATATTTGATTGAATACCTACTCGATCGAATAATACTCGCTCATCTCTAATAATAAGCACTCATCAAATATGGTGGAATATGCTAGCCTACAAAATCTGATAGGCGATCATGTATAATACACGGTTGCTTTGAGTAGTCTACAGCAGGACCTCGAGGAACCCTACTGATCACAATGGCTGCTTAAAGGGGTTTTCCAGCTGTATGATACCAATGACCCAGGTCATCAATATCAAATCAGGGGGCACATCTGGCACCCCCTCCGCTCTGGCACCGGGGTCCCCTTTTGGTCTTCTGTTATCCGCTGGACTCCTGGGTGATGTCACTGACCCCAGGACTGATGATGACTGTGACTTAGTATCAATGTGTAGTATATTTCCACCTTGTATACTCTAGAGCCTGAAGAGACCCCAGAGTATAATATTGATTTGTTGGCGACAAACACAAAATTTTGGTAAAATTTGTAACAAACCAAATTCTGGGTGATGTCACTGATAAGGACTGTGTCTTCACCCAAGAAGGGCTCTTGGAAGCCCAGGAAGGTGAGTACCAGTGTGTATTATATTTCTGCTTAGTCTACTCTTTTGAACCTGAACAGACCTCAGAGTATAATAGTGATTTTTGGGTGGTAAACGGCAAAAATTTTGTTCAAAATTTTCTGAAAATTCGGAACGGATCAGGATCATGGCTAATAGTTTCTGCCATCTTTATCTATAGCCAATGAAAGAACATGTGCTCAGTTTCCCTGCAGCGACACCACAGGAAAAAAGAAGAATTACACTTTGTCCACTGGACTCCAAATGGATGGAGCCAATGGTCGGGTCCTCCAGATGGAGAGACGCTCTTAGTAAGTGTCTGACTAATATATAGAGAAGAGTTGGATGATATAACCAATGTTTATTGATGTTCCTAGAAGAATATTTCCCACAACCATTATTAGAATGTGACGTTAATCCATGTCAATGAGGCCATAGACACCACCATGGAATAGGATGACGGTATAAGGAGAATTTTTATGCAATCTACATTTTAAAAAAATGCTACCTGCTACACCGGTTATTGTATTGAAAATTCTAGCCCACAATTTGGTTCCATATTGGCGATTGTATTAAGATTGGATGATGCCCTACTCTTAAGCCTTACTCTTCGGCCATGTCTTACACACGTTCAGCTCATGCAATATCATACAAGCTACATGTTCGCATGTTAAGCCCATGCAATGTCATACAAACAATTTGAATATTTACATGGAGACGTACGGTGGCCATTATACACAATATAATTAGGAGTACTTAATAAAAGTGCAAATACTCGACGTGGCACATCAAGCTGTGTAATTACGGAGAGGTAATTGTATATCCCAGCAGGCTCGAAGCAGACAACGTAAGCAGCTCTCCCCTGTAAGCATATGAAAGCAAGGTACAATTATCCTCCTGATCCCCTGAAAATTACATACTGCTGGAGAGTTTTATTGCATTTATATATTGCAATTATGTATATATTGGAAAAAAGCAAAGCAGAAAAGTAAATCCGCCCAAGGATGCACTTATATCAATGAATTAAAGTATAATGCATATATTAGGCCCTGCACTGGAGTCGGGGGGGAAGGGGGGCATTGAGGTGAAGGAACACCGTCACATCGGTTACTGCCTATATTAGACTGAAAGGATAGATTTCTATAGAGCGGACCCTGGAAAATGGGGTCACTTACAATTATCCTATGTCTGCCGTACAACTGATATCATGGAAACGTGGTAAAAAAACACATTGGGATAGAAAAGTGACTTATAAGACATAACAAGTCGCTAATCCTTTTTTGCAACTTTTTCTTTTTTGCTGCCCTCACCACTTTCCCATAAGGCGGGAAGGTGGGACCATCGGCCTTGACAGATTTATTACCATTTACACCAACTATGAGGTTAAGAATCGGTATCGATGGCTCTCTAAGGTTGAGCTGGAGAGTTTCTAGAGTTGGTTCTCTAAGGATGAGTTTGAGAGTTGCTGGAGTTGTTTTTTTAAAGGCTGGGGTTGAGAGTTATGTTGAACGTTGGAGATGGCGTTATGAGGTTGGGGTTGAGAGATGGTAGAGTTGACTGTTTAAGGTTGGAAGTTATTAGTGTATTGCGTGCATAAAGTTTAGAGTTGGCTCGATAAGGCTGAGGTTGACAGTTGGTAGAGTTGGTAATGTTGAACCAAGGTTGAGAGGTTGAGAATGAGCATTGATAGTGTGTCTGTCTAATAATAGAGAGTACTAGTAATAATAGTAGTAGTAGGTTGGGGTTAAGAGTTGGAGTTGGCATTATAAGGTTGGGGTCGAGAGTTGGTAGAGTTGACTTTTTAAGTTTGGAAGTTAGTAGTATGTTGGGTGCCTAAAGTTTAGGATGAGATTTGGTGGAGTTGGCTTGCTAAGGTTGAGGTTGTGAGTTGGTAGAGTTGGTAATGTTGACCCAAGGTTGAGAGGTTGAGAATGAGCATTGATAGTGTGTCTGTCTTAGTAGAAATAATAGTAGTAGTAGGTTGGGGTTAAGAGTTTGGTGGAGTTGCTGTCTAAAGTTGAGGTCAAGAGTTGGTAACCATGGTTCTCTGAGGTCGAGGTTATGAGTTGATGGAATTGATTCTCTTAGACAGAGGTAGAGAGTTGGTTCTCTAAGGTTGAGGTGGAGAGTTGGTGGAGTTGGTTCACTCAGGTTGAGGTGGAGAGTTGGTGAAGTTGGTTCTCCAAGGTCGAGGTGGAGAGTTGGTGGAGTTGGTTCACTCAGGTTGAGGTGGAGAGTTGGTAGAGTTGGTTCACTAAGGTTGAGGTGGAGAGTTGGTGGAGTTGGTTCTATAAGGTTGAGGTGAAGAGTTAGTGAAGTTTGTTCACTGAGGTTGAGGTGGAGAGTTGGTGGAGTTGGTTCACTGAGGTTGAGGTGGAGAGTTGGTGAAGTTGGTTCTCCAAGGTCGAGGTGGAGAGTTGGTGGAGTTGGTTCACTAAGGTTGAGGTGGAGAGTTGGTAGATTTGGTTCTCCAAGGTTGGGGTTGAGAATTGGATGAAGAGTTAGTCTGACATTTAGATGGACAGTTGGGTTGAGGGATAGTGGACTATTAGGTCACTAACGTGGGACTGTGAGTTGAGAGCTGATGAGAGACTCGTGATAGTGCTGTAGAATAGAGAAACTATAGCCTGAAACATTAATAAATATGCCAGCCATTGGAAAATCTTTGTGCGCTGTCCTTACTTTGTGTATCTTGGATATCTGACACCTACTGGCAGGGAAGGTGTCTTGAGGATGTGTACCATAGTGCAAACCCATAAGTTAGTGCCACTGTCACTAGGATGAGGTGTTGGGGTGAGAATTGGATGGAGGATTAGGTCCTTGAGGTTTCTTATCACATATGACACTTAGAAAATACTGAATAAAACATCTTTATGTCTGACTCTTTGCACTCACAAGCTGTAAATGGAAAAGATGTAAAGTTTTAATTGAAAAGTTCTTTGCATTCTTATGTGAAAGTGTTAGACTTTATTATAAACTTAGAAAATTCCAATTAAAAAACACTTCAATAAAACATTAGTCCGCTTCATATAATTGGGATTAGATGCCATTATTAATGGTAGCCTTGATTGACATTGTAGATGTTATAGAAGGGGAGTCCCTAACTCAGTTCCCTATACTTTGAGCTGGACAGAGAGCTGCTCAGTATCAAAGATATCACTTATCCATTTAGTACATCAAAGACATACATTTGATTTACTCAGTGGCGTAACTAGGAATGGCGGGGCCCCGTGGCGAACTTTTGACATGGGCCCCCCCCCCCCCCATCCCAACTGACGCCGAAGACCTCGACTGACCCCCTCCTCCGCACTCTATTATGTCCCTTACTTACTTGCCCCTGCACACAGTATTAACCCCAATAGTGTCCCCTGCACACACAGTATTAACCCCAATAGTGTCCCCTGCACACACAGTATTAACCCCAATAGTGTCCCCTGCACACACAGTGTTAACCCCTATAGTGTCCCCTGCACACACAGTGTTAACCCCTATAGTGTCCCATGCGCACACAGTGTTAACCCCTATAGTGTCCCCTGCGCACACAGTGTTAACCCCTATAGTGTCCCCTGCACACACAGTGTTAACCCCTATAGTGTCCCCTGCACACACAGTGTTAACCCCTATAGTTTCCCCTGCACACACAGTGTTAACCCCTATAGTGTCCCCTGCACACACAGTGTTAACCCCTATAGTGTCCCCTGCACACACAGTGTTAACCCCAATAGTGTCCCTCTGTGGACACCCATAAACAATTATTATACTCTGGGGTCTTTTCAGACCCCAGAGTATAATAATCGGAGACTAAATCGGGAATAAAAACATTAAAAAAAAACCCCACTGTTGCTTCTTACCTGTTCCCCGGCTCCTGTGCTGTACTGTCCTCCTCTCGCGTCCTTCGTTAATGACGTCGGACGTCACATGACCCGGGAAGCATGCCGGGTTCATGTGACGTCAGAGACGTCAGACAGCAGTAGGACGGAGGCCTGGCATGATCGCGGAGAGGTAAGTAACAGTTTTTTTATGTTTATTACCTCTCCCGATCCGCTGGTCATTATACTCGGGGGTCTGCAAAGACCCCCGAGTATAATGATAGCCTCTGTGGGGCCCGCGGTGTCACTTGCCGATCCCGGCCCAGCCAGGATCGGCAAGTGAATAGGGCCCGTAACTGCCTATTGAAAAAAACCGCAGCGGTAGCGGCTGTCACCGGGCCCCCTAATGGCCCGGGCCCTGTGGCAGCTGCTACTGCTGCTACCACGGTAGTTACGCCCCTGGATTTACTGCCATATAATACTACAATTCTCCTGTAGTGGCCACTGCAGGGAAATGTATGACTTCCTGAGAAGCCGAACCTGTGGCAATCAGCTGATCACTGGAATTACTAACTAGCAAGAAAGGCTTGTCTTCGTGTGACCGATCCGCTATCCAATATGCAGAAGGGCTATGCCCTTGTTGTTATTCCATATTTTAGCTTTCCAAAATGTGATATGTATACCTTAGGGAGTAGTAACTGGTGAAGGCAGAGTAAATGGTGCCCATAGGTCATGCCATTATGGAGACAGAAAGGCTTATTCTATTATGGGGGCACAATGTATTGGTGTGTAGTAGTTATGACTTACTTATGTCCCTTTTTCCCAACTCCTAAGCATCTCTTTATCAAGGACTATGTAAGAAGTCACTCTCCTCCCCATTCCTCCCATCAGGCATTACTCAAGGTAACAACATCTACTTCAGAAATTTTGCTGCCAGCCTAGATATTATCTTATGGCATATGTTCCAAACTAGCTAATCCTTGAAGATCTGCCCCCAAACTAATGGTATAGGTATTGTACCAAACAGAAATACTCTGTAGCAGATTTTGGATTGCATACAGTGGTCCTAATTCAGACTGGACCTACTGTCCCCTATCCATGACCACCATCAACGACTTCTCTAGTTCATTGATCCTGTATTAATAATGGGATGAATTAGCATGAGGCTGACAAAAGGTAAAAAGTAGAGATGAGCGAACAGTAAAATGTTCGAGATTTTATATTCGTTTCGAGTAGCCCCTCAATATTCGACTACTCGAATCGAATATCGATCCTCCGAGAAGTCTTCTCTGTGCAGCTTCCCCGCGGCATCTTCTGGCTCTGAATTCACTCTGCCAGGCATCGGGCCTGGGCAGAGCCGACTGCGCATGTCCGCACTACAAGCAGGCATGCGCAGTCGGCTCTGCCCAGGCCCGATGCCTGGCAGAGTGAATGAAGAGCCGGAAGACGCCGCGGGGAAGCTGCACGGAGAAGACTTCTAAAGGTAGGAGAAGAACCAGCGTTGATTGACCGACTGTATAGCATTCGGCCAATCAATGCTGGTTCTGCATCGAGTGGTACTCGATCGAGTACGAGTATTTCGAATACCGTAGTATTCGATCGAATACCTACTCAATCGAATACTACTCGCTCATCTCTAGTAAAAAGACAAAAAAATTCCAAAGCCTACTATCCTGAGATAATGCCAAGATTAAGAGGATTTACAAACCCTCCTATCTCAGGATAGTGCCAAGCCCAAGACTAGGATGATTACCAAAGACTCCTACCTGAGCTAGTGTCAAGACCAAGACTAAGGCCCGGTTCATATCTGCATTCAGGTCACTTCGTTCCCCTATCTGCATGAAATATGCAGAGAGAAATGTACTGCATACAGGACTTTTCTCTCCGCATTTTTCGTTTGGAAACCAGGCGGAAACCACATGGACCCCATTATAGTCTGTGCATATGGGCTCCGCCAGTTTCCTAAGGTAGCCAAGTGGATTCCCCAAAAAGAAACCACAACGCAGATGTGAACCAAGCCTAAGAGAATTTCCAAAGCCTTCTAACCTGAGCCAGTGTCAAAACCAAGACTAAGAGGATTTCCAAACCCTCCTATCCTGAGATAATGCCAAGACTAGGTTGAATTCCAAACTATACTATCTTGAGATGCAAGACCAATCCTATAAGACTTTCCAAACCCTCCTAGCTGAGCTAGAGTCAATAGCAAGACTAAGATGGTTTCCAATCCCCACTATTCTGTGCCAGTGCCAAGTCCAAGAGTAAGAGAATTTCCAAAGCCTTCTACCTGAGCTAGTATCAAGACCAAGACTAGGAAGATTTGCAAACCCTCCTACCTGAGCTAGTATCAAGACGAAGACCAACAGGCTACCCAGGACCTTGTATATATTTGTCCTTGGTGCAAACCTGTATCCAATTGACTCCCCAAACCCAGAGATTTCTCTCCTTACTTTTCTATCACAGATCTGAAAATATTTTTGAAATTTTTGACTTCCAAAGTTCATCCATTATATATGTATTATAGTGGATTCATTCGAAAGAGAATGATTCCCTTATGATCTCATTGTTGCCCGGGTGCGCCGTTCTAAGTTCCGTTCCCCGTGTTCTTCCATCTAGTGGTATTTTTAAGGCGTCCTCCATTGGAAGCTGCAGGTTGTTCTGCCTGTTGTGCATCAATTTACCCCACAGTCGGTGAGCTTCAGGAAGCGGCGGCGGCGGCGATGCTAACTAGGACAGGCATCTTGGCACTCAGTACCTTGTGCTTAGTTAAGTCTGAATATTGCTCAGCTTCTGCCTAAGCCGGAAAAGAAATCCCTTTTTCACCCAAAGCACAGCAAAATTAATTTATATGTAAACTAGAATAAATATCCAAGCTGTAAGTAAGAAACATATTGGTGAAGTACGCCATTTCCCACAGAGAGTCGTTCTCATAAGTTCCTAATCACACTATGGAAATTTCTGATGAGCTATAAAACAGGAAAAATATCCAGTGTATTATTCAACGGAATAGCCCAGAGTCTCTAAACAATTTACCAAATGGCGAGATGGTTGTATATTATCACTGCGCAAACTGTTAGAGAGCTTGACATTGCCAGATATCGCTCCTGACTTTCAGGCTTGTTGTTGGAAGAATGGATTTAATTCCTTTATTTTTTTTGGTGTATTTTTATTTTAGTTTTTTTCAATTATTTTTGTTTTACATTCTAGTTGATTTTTTTTATTATATAATTTACTAAGTGACAATTTTTTTTTATAAAGTCCTATATGAGGTCTATTAAGTTTTCAAAGTCAAGTCACATCTTGAAAGTAGTAAAGTGCAAAACGTGCATACCCTGTTTCCCCGAATATAAGACATCCCCCCTTCACCTCCTGGACCACCGACAACAGGCAGTCATGCTGGAGCTCTGCTAAGGAAAAGCCGGCATGACTGCCGATTGTCCCACGCTCCAGCCACTGCATAAGACATCCCCCGAAAATAAGACAGGTGATATATTTTGGATGAGAATTTAATATCAGACACTGTCTTATTTTCGGGGGAAACATTATTCTCCGGCTAAAACAGGATTATTTACTGTGAGAGTGTAACATCTCTGCCTGTTCGGGTCTCTGCGCCACCCGCTGCTCGTGTGCTGCGGTGCAGGAGGCGTGTGCAGTTTGATAATTTGCTTAAAGTTTTTAGTTGCACTGTGTGAACACGGCTCTAGTTCTGTGATTGTATTTGCACCACACCCGTCTTCTGCCCTTGTTGCCTCTGTCCATGAAGTGGTTAAATTTTGTCTTGCCTGTGATTTTCATCCTGCCTTCCTGTCAGGTTCAGGGCGGGTTCTTCCTCTCCTATTTAGTCTTGGCTCACATTCACACTGGTGCCTGTTATTGCCTCGTGCTTGCTGGCTTCTCGTGCTGTTAAATTACTTGCATTATTATCCCTGACCTTTGGCTTTCCCTACTGACTATTCTTTTGGACTCCGATTTGGCACTGCATTGCTCGACTGTTACCGAACCCTGGCTAGCTGACCTCCCTTTCTTGTTGTCCGTCTTGTCTGTGTTTTGTGTCTCACATATACAGGAAGGGAACGTCTTTGTGGTTGCCGCCTATTACGTAGGATAGGGCCTGGCAATAGGACGGGACAGTTGGGGGCTTCAGCTTAGGGCTCACTGTCTCTTGTGCCCCTTCCTCCAGGGTTCTCCAGCAGCTTCTGGGGGAATTGTCATCTAGCAATTCCCTAACAGAGAGCTGATATTTCTAAGTGTATAAGGTACGACATCAAGTTTCCTGGTGCTAGCACCTTGCAATCCAGAGATATTTGCAAGTGTAAAGTCATAGGCGCTCCATTGAAAATCCCATTTGGCCAATCCCAAGCTAGGGGCTTGTAATGAAAGTAGAAAGGATTCTTTACTGTAAAAGCTGTAGACTTGGGACTTTTATCTTATGTATATAAGGTATGACATCAAGTTTCCTGGTGCTAGCACCTTGCAAACCAGAGATATTTGCAAGTGTAAAGTCATAGGCGCTCCATTGAAAAATCCCATGTGGCCAATCCCAAGCTAGGGGCTTGTAATGAAAGTAGAAAAGATTCTATATTGTAAAAGCTGTAGACTTGGGACTTTTATCTTCCCAAAAAACATATAGGGTTATACGCTGTAAGAACAGTAGATGTCCGGCTTGTACTTCCAAATCCAAAACTTGAAAATCTACAGAAGTGTTATCTTCTATTGTAATCCGATGCGTGATGTAATTGAGGGAACTGCTGCAAAGAGAGCCTTAAAAAGGCTTGAAAATTAGGTTTAAACAATAGGCCACATTCCCTTTAAGTCTATTCCTCTGTATGAGATCCAGTTTACAAATGCAGAAGCATGTGTTCCTATGTAACCCTGACACGTCCCATGGGCATTGAAAACGCAGCCTTGTAAATGACTCATCAACATTCGCCTAATTGCCACCCGTAATTTCCCACGTGTGATGTATGGCGGTTGTGTTGGTCAGATAGGTCCCCGTAGCTACATACAGGAATCTTAATAAGATGCATTAGCTTTGTAGCAACAAGCTTCGGATACTCCGCGAACACAATTAATAATGACCCCCAACCGCACAATGGAGGGGCTCATCACCATTGTAGATCAGGGTCCCTTCACACTACACGGCTCTGTCTTGTGTGGTAAATCACTCTTCCAAACCGTGTAAGGATTGCGGTGTATGAAGATGTAATGGGAAGAACTCTGGATCGCTCCGTGTTTTATGAGATGCAAAATAATTCGGTTGCAATGCATGATATGCTAAGGGCTGGGGAGAGGGATGGAGAAGGGGGGTGAAGAAGAACACAATGGAAGAGGCTTCTAGTCACTGGGATTTCATTACAATTAGCGGGGAGTCGAGGAGTCTAGTACTGTACATGCTGGCTTGTGTCATAATGTTGGCCTTGAATAAAACATGAGCACATAGAGACTGCGCATGTGGGATGGGTAAGTACTGGAGTAAGACTGCAGGGTAGCCCATCACCAGTCACTGTTATTACCGGGGGAAGTCTCTGACACCTACATAGGAACTCTAATACTACATACTACTGACTGAGTATAACGCATTGGACATATGGCCCTCCTTTATGCTGTCCCTATGCCCTAGACGAGGCTTACATAGTTGCAAAGTGGAACATTTCAAAATTTTCTGACCCAATCTGGGTATTTCTTGGTCCAAAAATGGGGTCATGGTTTGCAAACAGTGGGCAGTCCCACTCTGTTCAGGGGTGGTCCCCATTGGTGTGGGGGAAATGCTGTTAATAGGTACAGGAGATTTAGGAGGGGCTTGGGTAGGTGTAAAACAAAAGTCCTACTCATCTACCTGGTAAAGCCCCACTTCCCTTTTCCTCCCATGCCCGGGGTCATTGGGCCAGAAGTGGACAGGCTCACATGACTACCATGGCCAATCACTGGCCTCAGCAGACACGGAGAGAGGTCAGTGACATCACTCAGATATACTTACATGGTCTCGGTGTTCATGTGAGACTCTCCATTTCTGGAACAGCGAGCCTAAGAGGGAATGGGGACCAAGGCTGTACAATGGCGTGTTGGGGATAGGTGCGATAACTTTTTTGTTTTGCACCCACCCTGGCCACCCCAGAGTTCCCTATAATCCCTGGACAACCCTTTTAAATGTGAATGTTGATAAGAATGGGTTTATGGACGGCATGGTCAAGAGTGAACATGTCAAAACATTAGACGTGAATCCACTAGAGGGTCACCATCAGAGTCAATGTAGGGCTAAACCAGAACGCTAAATCTAAGGGGCTGTAGGCTGTTCTCTCTTAATCCTTGCAAGGGGATATGGACTTTTCCACAGGGAATCCCCAGGCTGCTACCATTGGAGTAGTCTCCTGCAGCAAATGAAGAGGACATGGTACCAAGACTGGAGGCAGAAATCTTAGTCAGGTCAAGGCACACAGGGTTTGAGTGTAACAGAAGAATCAAGGAATAACATCTCTACAAACAGTGGGTCACAACACACCGTATTCCACAGACTAGGATAGGGCCCCGGATAAAACCTGTTGCATCTTAGGATTGGGAATTGCCCCTTTTGGTCCTTTAAGAGAGCAAAAGTGCACATGAGCCAGAGTAGAGTGGCATGATGTCGGGAGACACCAAGTACCAGAAGACAAAACAATCCCATCTTAAATATTTATGGCATATCCACACATAGGTAACCTTTCAAGAGGACAGAAGTCCCAGGACCCCTGTTTGCCACTTTAGGATACCCACCGGCTGTCATTCATGGAGAAGTGGATTCCCAAACCAAAGTCTACAAAAGATACGTGAAGACCCGAGGGAGCAGGAACGCTGTACACCATAGCTCAGCCCTGTACCTGTCAGGCGTTATATTTCCCCTGTAAATCCTTCAGATATAAGGCTGTAGACATAGACCCATTGTTGTCTAATATTATTGCCATATGATGGAAAGTAAGTATCTGCACCCATTATCTGTGAATAACAGGGTCTGACCATCAGAGATCAGCTGTCAGAAGTGACGTCTCCCCGCTGGCTGTAATATCTGATGGTAAAGGTCTGCTAGACTTGATGACAGATCCGGCCTTGGATTGAAGTCGTGCAGGATGGAGATCACATTATAGTGCGGTATAATATATGCCGCGCTCACCGAGACTGAAAAAGGGTATAAAGTATTGATGTGAACATAATAAAATCATGCAGAAAGTGTGTTTGTTTGGGCAGTAAATAACATGCACCGGAATAACCGAAGAGCTCCTGCTCGCCCCAGCCATGAATTACTTGGCTGCCCATTCATTAGACATGATGTGACATTTTTATCCAAGAAGTGGATAACCTAAGCCAAAATCGGGTTTTGGATGCCTGTGCATATGGCGGAATTTGGCGCTGATTTGCCCCCAAATCAGTGTCAAATTATGCCCTGAATCTTCCTCCCATTGTGTTCAATGAGACCAGACCAGGGCACCTATCAAATAAGTTTCACGGTCAATCCCGCTACAGATTAAGGGCAGAACCCATCGCACAACCCAGTCCACAGATTCAGTTCAGAAATGGAAGAGGTATTTGAGACAGAAGTCCATCATGTGAACAAATTCTTGGAAATTTCGACTTTCCCAGTAAGATTCTTTGGTCGTGGCCACAGAAGATTCACCATTAGTGGCAGGGATGTGGTCGTGGTCGTCATCACTAGAAAAGAAAACAGAATATGATAACCAAAGGATAAGATGGATTCATAGAGGGAGGCAAAAGATAAAAACCAGGACTAGGACAAAAGGAACCAGATGGCAAATCCAAGGGGCAAGACATAGGTGGAATCCATTAACAAAAATTGGTCAAGTCACCACCAGAGCTTGGAGGAAAGAGGCTGTGGTTGTCAGCAAGGATGAGCCATGGAATCAAGATGAGATGGTAACAGCTACATATAGATGAACTATATACACCCCCCTGGAATGATCATCATTAGGGTTTCCATTAAAATGGACGCAATGGTTGCAGTCACTCCCGATCCCTGGATCCCAAGTGGCCCAAAAGATCCATCGGCTTCATTATAGAACACTATGAATGATACGTAATAGTTAGAGATGAGCGAGTAGTACTCGATCGAGTAGGTGTTCGATCGAATACTACGGTATTCGAAATACTCGTACTCGATCAAATACTACTAGCTGTTCGAAGTTAAGATTCGATGCAGAACCAGCGTTGATTGGCAGAATGCTATACATTGCCAATAACGCTGGTTCTTCTCTTACCTTTAGAAGTCTTCTCCCTGTGCAGCGTCCCCGCGTCCTCTTCCGGCTCTGAATTCACTCTGCCAGGCATCGGGCAGAGTGCGCGCATGCGCAGTAGGCTGTGCCCAGGCCCAATGCCTAGCAGAGTGAATTCAAGGTCGGAAGAGGACGCGGGGACACTGCACAGGGAGAAGAATCCAGTCAGCCCCTCACTCATGGACTTGGTAAGTAGAATTTCATCGAATGTTGCCTACCCCTGAAACGAGCATTTCCCCCCATAGACTATAATGGGGTTCGAAACCCGTTCGAACAGTCGAACAGTGTGCGGCTGTTCGAATCGGATTTCGAACCCCGTACAATTTTAGTGTTCGCTCATCTCTAGTAATAGTTCATAGACCAAAAACTGACCAGTGTTTTAGAGAAGGGCTGTCTTGTTTTGACAACCCCTGGAAACACCTCATAATCGGTCCTGTACGGTCAATGCGGGAAGGCGCGGCGTGGTTAGGCTCGGTGCTCTATATCTATGACATTATTACAGGCGCACAGCGCCATCCCAAAAATCCCCTAATAAGCAGATAATGTAGCAGTAAATGCAGGAGTCGAGCTTTGCACTTAGTACATTAGGGACCCCGCTCACCGTTTGATGTCTTTATCTTGCAACCAGATACAAAGAAACAAAAGTTGCTTATTCCAACAATTCTCGGTGAGATACTTCCTCTTACGTGACTGCCTGGGGTTGTGTATTTCTTAGTGAATTTCTCCGCTTTTGACACCTTTTTGATGTGGAAATAAAAATAAAAAAAAATTAGAAAAAAAAAAAGCTGCAAAGACACAAGGCAGTTATTATATCAATTGGTAATGTGATAGACGTTATATAAGCGGCTTTAAAGTCCACATAAAAGGCTGAGGACTGAAATGGGCACAATTGGATCGTGCGGCGTCTAAAAGCTTGTAACCGTATAATCATGACGCTCACTGAGCTTTTCACTCGACTCGACTTCCTGCAGCCTTAGAATATGGAGATGGCGTTCTTTCTCCGTAACCTCGGGGATAGAGTGCTCTCACTCCTTCTCTTCTCGCAGCTTATTTGCATAGGTTACATCAAATCAAACACATTTTTACCGAAAGCCCTTGAACTTTAGAAAGTATGTGGCGAATATGAGGCCGCATACCGAAGCCGATCCCACAAGGGAGCCTTCATTGACGGCTTCCGATGGACGCGGCCTCCAATATTCAATTTCAGACACGGACTCGGTAAATTGCCTACGTCTCCTGCACAGCCACTCGACCCTCCAATTCCCTCGTTGCCTTCTCCTCTATTAAATCCGCATGTTTAGAGGATATGCCCTCTAGCTCGCGTCTTCATTTGCAGATTCTGCTGATCCTTCTTGTCAGGAGACACAAAAGATGGGCTACGTGCGGGAAGAGGTCGAAATTTGGATGCTAAAAAGGATATTTCCACAAATGTACACCAATGGCGTTGTATCGTTGATGAGCTGAGGACAACGACACCCGTCATGGGCTGGGATATACGGTATTAGGCAAAGGGGATTTAGTGGAAGCAGGAAAATGAGCAAGCGTAAGGATCTGAGTAAAGATGAGCAAACGGGTTTGTATCGAGTTAGGTTTTCCAAAAATTGGTTTCTTTGGATGTGTCTTCCAGGCCCCCCCAGAATGGGGGCCTAATCTAGCTCTGCTTACTGCTCCCAGGCCTTGTAAAACCTCAGGAACAGATAGTGCCCGTCTAGTGTACCTTATAGTCATAACCCCAATATAGCCTAGATGGTCAGCCATCAGTCAAGACAAAACCAGTTGGTTGACCATATTGACATGGATATGGAGAAGTCTTTCTTGCCTCAGTAGTGGTCGTTGAATTCAGCTCTTAGGGACAAAGCATTGCCACAATTCACATTATACCACCATTAGACCACTATTAACCCATCATTGCCAAAACTGGTATTCCCCTTTAATAATTTACACACAGGGGAGAAGAAGGAAACTCTGAGACGTTTCTAATGAAGGTTTCTGCTTTTCCTCTGCCACCATTACTGCACATATAAGGGGCCCCATACTGAGCCTGAGAGGCGAGCTCTTCTCTCTTTGTATGATAATAGCGGTTATTATTATATACTGCATAGATCTATTCTATACATATAGGTATGCACACTATGACTACCATGACTGGATACAGCCTCTTCATACTCTCCTTTCTTATACGTGACTGCAGTTTAAAGCAATGGATGTCTATGAGAATTTGGGCCCCCTCTTCAGTGAACTGAATGGATACCCTAAAAGGAGGTATTTTACTGCCAACTCCTAGAGGGCATGTAGGAGATGTGACCTGTATGGCCGTATGATAAATTGGGCGACCGATGATAGATATTCTGTGACCCTATATATTAGTGATATAGTTGTACTGTATGGACATCATATACCACTATACTACTATTAGTCTACTACATACATGGAGTTGTTATTTGGTCACTGTGTGGTGGTATTATTTGAGTATTATATATGGTTATATCATTTGAATACTGTATGGTAGTGGTAGTACTTGAGTATTGTATAGTGTTATTATTTCAGTATTATACTGTATATGGTTGTATTATTTGAGTACTGTATAGTAGTGGTAGTATTTGAGTATTGTATCGTGGTATTATATGAATACTTTTTTTTACAAATATTTATGCTTGAGTATTGTTTGAGCATGTATGTTGGAACATTTTGAGCACTGTATGGTAGTATTGAATGAGCATTGTATTGTGGTATTGTTCAAGCTTGTATGGGGGTATTATTTGCATACTGTATAATAATATTACATGAGAACTATATGGTATTATAATTTGAACCTGTATGATGGTATTTATTGGGTAGTGTATAGTAGTATTGCTTGGGAGTTGTACGGTGATAATACGTGAGCGCTATATGGTGGTATTATTTGAGGCAGTATGGTGGTATTGTTTGATCACTACATGGTGGTATTTACATAGCTGTTGTGTGGCACTGCTATTTATGCACTGTATAGTGCAATGTATTGTCAGCATACGGTATGTCACTGTTGTTAGGTGCTGTAGGTATGGTTATTACACTATATAACAGAATATTATATTAGGGGCAGTAACAGAATTTGCCACAGGTCAGCCCTGTTTAGCATAACATGCAGGATGGGCTTTATCTGGTGCCTGTTGGGTCTATGAATCTTCATCAATGACCCAAATATAGGACTATGGTGTCATGATTGTTCTTATCTTGGATTCGGTGTGCAACGCAGGGTCATCCAAGTGCAATGTGGAGATATATTAAACCGATAAGATGAGGTGAAATATGTAGCGGAGAAACGACGAGCTTCCATTATTCCAGCCGTAAGGCGTAGGAGCATGAGAGTCGTCTGGTTGGCGTTCTTCAGACCCCTTCAGAATGGAGACTTGCACTTGGCTACGTTTCTAAAAAGATTCCTATAATCTAAGGGGAGCTGAGAATAAGCTTTGGCGGTGCAGATTGATTTATTTCATCCCCAGTGAATGCCACGCGTTCGGCCCTATTGAACCTTCTTTAGAATTTTCACCTCAAAAGAAGTTCAGCGTAACCTGATCAATGGCGTTTATCAGAGATACCACATGAAAGAGGCGTCTCAACTTGTGTTCCAGGAGCAGACTCGTGATTTATCTCCTTCTCCTTAATGATTAATTCAAGACGTGCCTCAATAATGTTGTCAGAATCTGAATTTACATTTTTGCAAATATTAAACTGAGAACGAACAGACGTAAAATAAGCAACGGGGCCGAGGCACTATACACATTAACACCGCCGGCTAGTTTTTTTTCCTATTTTCCACCTCAGTTTTCCAGAATTCATAACTTTTTGCTTTTTCTGAGGGCTTATTTTTTGCTGGTCAAGTTGTACTTCCAGTTTGGGCACATATATTGATTGAAGGGTCCACATAAAAAAATGATTAATTCCGTGATTTTTTTGTGTTTTATTTTTATGGTATTCATTCTATCAAAAAATTACACGGTAACTTTGCTATTACGATATCCCTGCAGTTTATAATGTTTGGTCCCCTCAATACTTGATACTGACACCCTATATGACCCGTCCTCCCTAAAGTCATGGATGTTTTCTTCTTCTTCATAGCTTCTACTTCCTCCCTCTTCTTACTTCTGTCTCTAAAGCCGGGTTCACACGGGGGGTTTTTGGTCCAGACTTTGACGCAGAATCCGAGTCAAAATCCGGCTCAAAAAAGCACCTTCCATTGAATTCAATGGGTTCCTTTCTTCAGGCGGATTCCGCGGCTGATTCAGCCACGGATGTCCACGTGGTGACAATCCCTCCCAACTAGGCCCATTCATTTGGGCCTAATCCGGAGAGGAATGCCGCGACTGGATGCTGCGACTGGATGCCGGTGCACTGTGTGCACTGCACTGGCATCCAGTTGTGGCTAGCCGTTTTTTGGACTGGATTTGAGGTGGCTTCCCATGTCAAAATCCAGTCCAAAAATCTCCCATGTGAACTTGACTTAAGGGCCCCTTCACACGGCGTAAGCACTCGGCTCATTCCGAGCCGTACACGCGAGCGCTTCTAAACACTTCCCATTCACTTCAATGGGAGCGCTCGTAAAGCCGGCTTTACGCGCGCTCCCATTGAAGTGAATGGGAAGTGTTTAGAAGCGCTCGTGTGTACGGCTCGGAATGAGCCGAGTGCTTACGCCGTGTGAAGGGGCCCTAACAGTGAGAGAAAGAAGAGGGAACATACAGAAAACTGACAAAGTTAGGAAGAAAGTGATGAAATATCTAAATCAGAAGTAGCCGGACAGTCAGCTATGTTCAGGAGTAGCACGGACTCTACGGCAAAAAAATAGTAATATGTGCCAACATTTGGTAGATCAATCTCAATCTATCATAGACTACTATTAGGGAGATATAAACCTGTCATTTGACATAAACTACTTTCCAAATATTGTACCTTAAATGAGTGCACCTTAAAAAAATTAACCCAAAAAATCCCAAAATGGTAGATCAATTGCCACCTTTAGTAGTCACAGCTCGCAATATTTTTATTGCAAATTGAGTCCAACAGCTGAAAATGTTCTAAACCCACCTCTCCAACCTGAAAACTTTAGAATATGGCCACATTTAACTTGCTCCTTTTGCTAAACACTTCAACTGTACAATCTGTTCTTGAATTTCCCCAACCCAATTCGACAGTGATCTTCTCGGGTTGACTACACACATTCTCATTGACCGATCTGAACATTGATCATTGAGATTATCCAGTGAGTTTATAGTCAGACTCTGTCGACTACACAAAAAAATTAATCCTGTTCCCCTGAAGACATGGATATTTTCTTCTTGTTCCACTACTTCCTCCCCCTTCCTACTGATGTCTCTAACAGTGACAGAAAGAAGAGGGAGCCTACAGAGAACGGCCAAATGAAGGAGTAATGTGATGAATTACATCAGAAGTAGCCGGACAGTCAGCTATGTTCAGGAGTAGCGCAGACTCTACAGCAATAAAATAGCAATATGTGCCAACAATTGGTAAATCGACCTCAGCCTATAATAGGCTTCTATTGGGGGTTGTACAGCTGTCATTTGACTTAAATCACTTTCCAAATATTGCACCCTAAATGAGTGCACCTTTAAAAAAAATAATAATCCCAAAATGGTAGCTCAATTGCCACCTTTAGTAGTCACAGGTCACAATATTGCAAAATGAGTCCAACATCTGAAAATGGTGTAAACCCACCTTTCCAACCTGAAAACTTTAGAATATTTGGGGGGAGGGGGGGTTGCCTTCCTCTCAATCCATACTGTAGGCAGTGGTGTAACTTGGAATGGCAGGGCCCTGTGGCGAACTTTTGACATGGGACCCCCCCCCCTGACGCCAAAGACCTCAACCAACCCCCTCCTACGCATTCCTGTGCGCTCTATTATGCCCCATAGTGGCCCCTGCACACAGTATTATCCCCCAGTCGCCCATAGTGGCCCCTGCACACAGTATTATCCCACATAGTGGCCCCTGCACACAGTATTATCCCCCATAGTGGCCCCTGCACACAGTATTAAGATAAGATAAGATAAGATAATCCTTTAATAGTCCCACCTTGGGGAAATTTCAGCGTGTTACAGCAGCATAGTAATACAGATACAGAATAATACAGAGTAATATGTTACAGACGTAGACACAGATAAGCTGAGAAGAGAAGATATACTAGGAGTCCATGGCAGCTAAGGAAAAACAGAAGAGAAAGAGGAAGACCTCATGGTCATCCTCATAATCATTAGTTCTCTGTGCGGAGTGCTCTTCGTTTGGTCTGATGTAGATTATACAGCCTGGTCGCAGTTGGAAGGAAGGACCTGCGATAGCGCTCCTTCTCACACTTGGGGTGAAGCAGACGGTCGCTTACAGTGCTGCCAAGTCCCAATCAGGGTCCCATACATGGGGTGGGATTTGTTCTCCCGCATGGAGGTCACCACAGACAGTATCCTTCTGTCACCCACCACCTGTACTGGGTCCAAGGGGCTCCCCAGGACAGAGCTGGCCCTCCTGATCAGCCTGTCAAGTCTATTTCTGTCCCTGGTTGATATACTGCTTCCCCAGCAGGCCACACCGAAAAAGATGGCTGAGGCAACCACAGAGTTGAAGAAGGCCCTAAGAAGTGTCCCCCGGACTCCGAAGGCCCTCAGCCTCCTGAGCAGGTAGAGTCTGCTGTGGCCCTTTCTGTGCAGCGCCTCCAGGTGATCAGCCCAGTCTAGTTTATTATTGAGGAGCACGCCCAGGTACTTATAGGTCCTGACTATCTCAATACATGTTCCTTGGATCTCCACCGGGGTCGGAGCACCTCTCCGTTTACTAAAGTCCACCACCATCTCCTTGGTCTTCCCAGCATTAATCCTGAGCTGGTTCTGCTGGCACCATTCAACAAAATCCCGGTTTAAGTCTCTGTATTCCCTATCATCGCCATCAGTGATAAGACCGACTATAGCAGAGTCATCGGAGTACTTCTGTAAGTAACAGCTGGATGAGTTGTGCCTGAAGTCAGCAGTGTACAGTGTGAAGAGGAATGGGGCAAGAACTGTACCTTGAGGTGCCCCCGTACTACAGATCACAGTGTCAGACACACAGTCCTGGGCTCTCACATACTGAGGGAGGTTTGTCAGGTAGTCTAGGATCCCCCATAGTGGCCCCTGCACACAGTATTATCCCCCATAGTGGCCCCTGCACACAGTATTATCCCCCATAGTGGCCCCTGCACACAGTATTATCCCCCATAGTGGCCCCTGCACACAGTATTATCCCCCATAGTGGCCCCTGCACGCAGTATTATCCCCCATAGTGGCCCCTGCACACAGTATTATCCCCCATAGTGGCCCCTGCACACAGTATTATCCCCCATAGTGGCCCCTGCACACAGTATTATGCCCCATAGTGGCCCCTGCATGCAGTATTATCCCCCATAGTGGCCCCTGCACACAGTATTATCCCCCATAGTGGCCCCTGCACACAGTATTATCCCCATAGTGGCCCCTGCACGCAGTATTATCCCACATAGTGGCCCCTGCACACAGTATTATCCCCCATAGTGGCCCCTGCACACAGTATTATATCCCATAGTGGCCCCTGCACACAGTATAATGTCCCATAGTGGCCCCTGCACACAGTATTATCCCCCATAGTGGCCCCTGCACACAGTATTATGTCCCATAGTGGCCCCTGCACACAGTATTATGTCCCATAGTGCCCCCTGCACACAGTATTATCCCCCATAGTGGCCCCTGCACACAGTATTATCCCCCATAGTGGTCCCTGCACACAGTATTATCCCCCATAGTGGCCCCTGCACACAGTATTATCCCCCATAGTGGCCCCTGCACACAGTATTATTCCCCATAGTGGCCCCTGCACACAGTATTATCCCCCATAGTGGCCCCTGCACACAGTATTATCCCCCATAGTGGCCCCTGCACACAGTATTATCCCCCATAGTGGCCCTGCACACAGTATTATCCCCCATAGTGGCCCCTGCACACAGTATTATCCCCAATAGTGGCCCCTGCACACAGTACTATGTCCCACTGTGGACACCCATAAACAATTATTATACTCTGGGGTCTTTTCATACCCCAGAGTATAATAATTGGAGTATAATAATCGGAGACCTGGAGGAATAAAACCATAAAAAACTACAGTTTCTTACCTGTCTCCCGGCTCCTACGCTGTCGGCCTCTGCTGCCATCCTTCTTCAATTACGTCGGACGTCATATGACCCGGGACACAGGCCGGGTTCATGTGATGTCAGAGACGTCAGACAACTAGGAAGGAGGCCTGGCCAGGATTGTGGAGAGGTAAGTAACAGTGTTTTTTATGTTTCTTATCTCTCCCGGTCCGCCAATCATTATACTCGGGGGTTCGAAAAGACCCCCGAGTATAATGATAGCAGCGGTAGCGGCTGTCGCCAGGCCCCTAATGTAGCCACTGACTGTAGGGGACTGTAAGATTATAGGTTGGACTTGATGGACTGATGTCTTCATCCAACCTCATCTACCATGTAACCTGCTCCTTTTCCTAAACACTTCCACTATATGGTCTGTTCTTGAATGTCCCCAACCCAAGTCGACAGTGGTCTTCTCGGGTTGACTACCCACATTCTCATTGACCGATCTGAACGTCAACCAGTAAGTTTGCGGTCAGACCCTGTCGAAGATAATATACTATACTATACTATACTACACTATACTATACTACTGTAGGGCACAGTGTAGAGACAACGGGTTGAGTGACTGCAGCATCAAGATACAAAACGTCTTTGCAGAGATCTTACATTTGCCGCAGGTTCCCCGTAGACCCATAGCACTCGCGATTCCCGCATTAAAAAAAAAAAAAAAGAAGCATTAAAAATAACAGCAAACAGCAAAAGAAAAGCCGGAAACATATTTAATATGTGAAATAGTTCTGCAGCAGACACTCTTTTAATATTAAAGTCATGAATATCATTTAGCTGCATTATAAATAATTACACATGTTCCCTATGAAATACGAAGGATGTAATTAAATTCGGAGATTCTGCTTCTGTAAGTGCTTGGATCACATTTATGTTTTATGATGGCAACAGAATCCTCCACTTGAATTATAGGCTTGTATATAAATCAGGTTATTGGGGATTATTATATTCTGGGAAAAAAAAAGTGGAAAAAAAAAAATCCCCCTCACAATAGATTAATCTCTTTTGGGTGTGTTGGCTCGGGCCCATTCTCGCTGGAAGAAAAGGAGATAGATTTTCTCCCACTTTCCTCTTAAGGGTTTATAAATTACTTTTAGTATACACAGTTCATTCTCCAAGGAGACATCTATTACTGATGTTAAGAATCTTGCATCCCCAGCAGTCTGGGGAGGTATATTCATTTTTTATTATATTCCCTGCTCAAGACACTATGCTAATAAAGTATAATTTTGCTAAGAGAGTGTAAAAAAAAAATATATATATAACAATAGCGGGTTTAGTACTATCAGGTCTGCCCGGGTAATGACTTGTCTATTGTAAAAGCGTTAATGTAACTAATTACGGGCTGCAAAAATATGGCGGCCGTAGCAAAATAAGCCAGAAATCACTTTTACGAGTCAACGCTTGCAAATGTATTTTTTCCACCGGGTCTCTAATGGACTTTGTAATAATGTTGTCTGGATAAATAGGTTACCTAAA
The DNA here is from genome assembly GCF_031893055.1 of Leptodactylus fuscus. Taxonomy (NCBI): domain Eukaryota; kingdom Metazoa; phylum Chordata; class Amphibia; order Anura; family Leptodactylidae; genus Leptodactylus; species Leptodactylus fuscus. Next base: position 352,202,336 of record NC_134265.1, read on the forward strand.
TTATGATGGAGTTCTCGACGTGGGCCATTGGCCAAGGTTTGCAACGTGATGGGGATGGGACGAATGGTTTACCCAAATTGTGATGGAGTTGTCCACCTTGGAGTAGGTCTAGGGGCTGCAGATGGCCAATGTTTGCTAGGTGATTGACGTGTAATGAATAGTTTATCCAAATTTCGATGTCGCTACGGGTGTAGATATAGGGGCTGCAGATGGACAAAGTTTGCTATGTGGGGGAGATGTAACCTAGCTCTTTTACCCAAATTATAATGGAGTTGTCAACATGGGCATAGACATAGGGCGTGCAGTTGGCCAAGGTTTGCTACGTGATGGAGATGTAACAAATGGTTTACCCAAATTACGTTGGAATTGTCAACACAGGTGTAGATATAAGTGGTGCAGTTGCCCAACATCTGCTATGTGAGGGAGATGTAACCTAACTACTTTACCCAAATTATTATGGAGTTGTTAACATGGGCGTAGATTTATGGGTTGGAGTGGATAATGTATGCTATGTGATTGAGGTGTATCCTACATAGTTTACCCAAATTAAGATGGAGTTGTCAACATGAGTATAGATATAGGGGGTGCAGTTGACCACGGTTTGCTATGTCATGGAGATGTAATCTACATAGTATATCCAAATTATGAGTCACCAACAAAGGGCGTAAATATGGGGGGTGCAGTTGGCCACGGTTTGCTACGTAAGGGAGACATAACACAAACTGATTACCAAATTATGATGGAATTGTCAACACAGGTGCAGGTAAGAGGTGCACTTGCCCAACCTCTTGCCCAACCTCTGCTATGTGAGGGAGATGTAACCTAACTACTTTACCCAAATTATTATGGAGTTGTCAACATGGGCATAGACATAAGGCGTGCAGTTGGCCAAGGTTTGCTATGTGATGGGGACGTAATAAATAGTTTACCCAAATAACAATGGAGTTGTTAACATGGATGTAGATATAAGGGAAGCAGTTGCCCAATGTCTGCTATATGACCTAACTCTTTTACCCAAATTATAATGGAGTTGTCAACATGGGCGTAGATTTAGGGGTTGGAGCTGGCCAAGGTTAGCTATGTCATAAAGATGTAATCTACATAGTATATCCAAATTATGATAGATTCACCAACATGGGCGTAAATATAGGGGGTGTAGTTGGCCAAGGTTTGCTACACGGTGGAGACTTAAAGGGGTTGTCCAGGATAAACTGATAATTAACCCCCTAAACTAAACTCCTTCCCCCCACCTAACTTCTAATTTAATTCAGTAAAAAAAAAAATCTATAATCACACATATCCCTGTGACCACCCCGAGGACAATTTCTGATAATCGATAAAGTTTCGGTTCACCGTTTCCAAAACTGAATGTCACCATCACTATTTCCCCTCTCCACCCCCATCAATACTTACCAAGCCTTCCTTCCAGATACAGCTACTCCCTGTCTTCTAATAGTGTGCAAAATAGTATAGCAGGGGAGATGGGGGAAGGTGAGAGTTGCTAGTAATGGGCAGGATCGATAGACAGTGAGATAGGGAGGGTGGGATGGGCTAGTAATGAGCAGGATTGCTAGTTAGTGAGGGTGGGAGGGGCTAGTCTTAGTGAGGCAGTGAGGGTGGGAGGGGCTAGGCTTAGTGAGATAGTGAGGATAGGAGGGGCTAGTCTTAGTGAAACAGTGAGGGAGGGAGGGGCTAGGAATGAGCCGACATAGGAGGGTGCTGCCGGGGGCGGAAGCTGCGCGGCTGAGCCCGCGCAGCTTCCGCCTGAAGATAGGGCAGGTTGCTTCTTTTCTCCGCTAACAGCAGCCCGCCGCTAGCGGAAAAAAGAAGCCTGGCGGTCTGCATAGACCACCATTGTAAAGGGGCGGATTTTGAAGCGAAATCCGCTGTCAAAATCCGCCCCTTTGCCCACGTGTGAACTAGCCCTTAGTGAGATAGTGAGGGTGGGAGGGGCTAGCTTTAGTGAGCTAGCGAGGATGGGAGGGGCTAGGCTTAGTGAGACAGTGAGGGTGGGAGGGGATAGGCTTAATGAGATAGTGAGGGTGGGAGGGGTTAGACTTAGTGAGACGGAGGGTTGTGAGACAGAGTGAGAGAGGAGGAGGGGCTGAGCGAGAGGGAGTTAGTGCAGCAGCTACTCAGGAAGCTGCACAGCAGGAAGTTAACTCCCTGAAAACAAAGGAAAAAAATGCAGCAGCAACCAGGTATACCCAGAAATCACTCCAGACACTGCTAAAGGTATATGGATATACTTATTAACCCATTACTAGCACTAACAGACCAAAGCTCTGCTACATGATAAGAATGTAAGAGGGCAGCAGAGCTCCTGGTTTATAGCAGGAGTATGAGATGGCACCCTGTGGGGAGTTTTCTGTACACAGCCCATTCTCCTATACTATGTAGGGTCAGGAAATATTGGCCATGCAGTAGAATATACCAAGGAGAGTTTTTTCCTTGAGCCCCCAACTTGTGTTATCAGCTATATCTGGATCTACATGGTAACAAGTACATAGTGGCACCATAGACTGCAGAAGCCCACACTGAGTACAGACCCTTCCATGCCTCTGTAGATTCTGGACCTACCTCTCATGTCTATACATACTTATTTTTCCTTGATCAGTAGCCCATTACGATGGTAGGCAGGTCAACCAATGTAGGGACCGGCCACAGTCTGAGAACATCAGCAGTTCCATGTTCTGTCCCATGAAGACTGACCAACATCACTATACACATACATTGACTTATATTCGGTAAGTATTCTACGTCTAGATCACAGGGATAAAGGGGTTGTCCAGCCACCAAAAATTTCCCGTACCTCTTTGCATAGTGTACAGTAATAAAAGTAATCATAAATATTTTACCAGTCCCCTGCCAATTGCCAGTTCCCTGACGGTCTCTGTGTCTTGGCGTCTTGTGATGCCTTCTCAATGCCCTCGTCACTTGTGGTGAGGATACAGAGACCGTTGGAGTCCAGGCAGCAGAAGAATGGGTGATGTTGGGAAATTGGTGATTTTTGATTTTTTTAATTATTTTTGTTTTTCAATGGATAAACACCGCCTTCACTTATGAAATGTAGATGGTGGAAGTCAACTTCGGAGGAGGAATGGCACCAGGGTCTCCTTCAGCCTTCCACTAGTGGAAAAAAAAAGCTAGCAGAACCCATTCAAATCAATGGGAAAATTCCACACCAAATTCCTCACCATTTTCCTCCTTATTTTGCAAAACCATTCTAATTCTTCGGATCGCTTGGGGCACGGACGTGAGGACAGAACTCGATCTGTCCACATTTAGCACCAGCACTTAGCATACAAACAGTCAACAATCTGACATTTGATAAAAATGTCTTCTTGTATGTGAGGTATTGAGCGGAAATGTTTAGTTTTAGCATTACTCAAAGTCATTTAAGACACAGCGGGGGTCGGAGTCAAACTTTTAAAACCTTTTACTTCAAGAAGCTTAGCTGGCTCAGAAACATACACTTAAGTAACATCATTTCTTGCTTTCAATGTCACTTGCCATATATAGACCGTTCTCCTCTAGGGTATACAATAGGAAGCAGCGGACATGTCGATATGTTAGTCACTTAGGCACAGTGTACACTGATCTGTTTTTTTGCAGGAACTTTGTGTTACGTGTTGCAGGTTTTTCTGTGTTTTTTGAGCCAAGAAACCACCAGGAATCAGTGCACAGACCACTTTTCTTTCCACTGCTTTCAGTATGAACAGAGGACACTTGGCTAATCCCATTATACTCAATGAGTCCACCAATGTCCCTGAGAAGGGTATCTGTTACAGAGACACTTGGAAAATCCCATTATATTCAATGGAGTCCACCAATGTCCTGAGAAGGGTATCTGTTACAGAGACACTTGGATAATCCCATTATACTCAATGGAGTCCACCAATGTCCCTGAGAAGGGTATCTGTTACAGAGACACTTGGATAATCCCATTATACTCAATGGAGTCCACCAATGTCCCTGAGCAGGGGATCTGTTACAGAGACACGTGGCTAATCCCATTATACTCAATGGAGTCCACCAATGTCCCTGAGCAGGGGATCTGTTACAGAGACACTTGGATAATCCCATTATACTCAATGGGGTCCACCAATGTCCCTGAGCAGGGGATCTGTTACAGAGACACTTGGATAATCCCATTATACTCAATGGGGTCCACCAATATCCCTGAGCAGGGGATCTGTTCTTCATCGGACCCCAATGACATAGAGCCCAGCAGAGATGTGAACTAAGCCCCAGCAGAATAGAGAAGTATAAGAGCCTCCTTTATACCTCTTGCTCCTCTTGTCATTTTGAGGCCACTCTTGGCTTTGGCTGAAGAAAATGCAACAAATTCAGCTTCAATGAACGCATCTTTCCACAACATTTGACCTCTGCTCCCAAATCCACCTGCAAAAAACTCCATGTGAACTTACCCTAAGAGGGAAGTGATGCCAGAAACCAAACTAGACAAGTCATGAGGGTTCTCTTATCCCTTGTGTTGCCAGACACTGATGCTGAGGAGTCTGTAAATTCTCTGCAGATTCTGTGTCTGCCGTTGGAATTCTCTTGTCTATCTTTACAGAGACACAATTGTGTGAATCAACCCCTTCCTCTGAAGACCGTCACTATACAGGCTCTCCACCCTATATGCACTGATAAAGCATGACCTGTGTGATCTGCCCTCCCTGAAAACCTGGATGCTTTCTCCTATTCTCATATTCAGCCTTGGATATCCTCCTATTACTATGGATGACCTCTTCTTTGCCAGTTCTGGTACACTATGGCCACTGCAAACAGCTGATCAATGGGGATGGAATGATACTCAGACCCTACTGATGTCCTAAGAATAGGTTATCGGTAGTAGATGGCTGTCCAGGGTCTTTCATTTTGCGTTTAGGGAATTATTAGAAAGGGTTAACGTAATGGTTGGGTTTTATTCTTCCACTTTAATATTGAAAGTTTAAATTTTTAGACTTTTAGACTGGAGGAGCCAGAAGAGTAGCAGGCCACACGTTTTCTGGGAATCTAGGGGGGCTATGGGGTTGCATAAGGTCTATGCACAATAGTTGGCTCTGGAGAATGGAGGTGACAATGGAGAAAAGGAACAAGAACAAAACATATTAGTGCGAAAGTGACGACAGCCTTTGTACTAAAAACACCTCTGCTATGATATTTATGCACCCCTTATAGCTACACCTCTGCTGGACCCATTATTGTGTCAGAACCTGGGACCATTAGCGGATCTTCTGGTGGAACCAACCAGCATCAGTGTCAAACTGGAGCTCCTTCCAACAGATAACATGATTCTGGTGTCCTACCTTCCAACAACCATTAGGAAATAGACCATAGTACCCTTGGAATTTGGGTTTCTTCAGCAGGACTGTAAAGGATACTGCCATACCAAGCCATTTGCCCTTCTTCCTTACGTTCCACTCACTCATGCCTCACAAGTGTGTCCGGGTCTTATAGGATACAAGCTTTCTAAATTTTATATATTTATTAACCCTGAATAGGTTGGTAGTTGCCAGTTAACCTGCACAGAAATATATATCAGTGATTGACAAGCATTTGGGTCCGCCTGGCACACCCAAGGAATTTACCGGTACAACTATGCCATGTCAGCCTAGGCAAATATCACCCGAAAACCATATCTCCTTTGAAGTCTGTCCCAGAGACAACCAGTCTGGGGCTGGTTGTTTAGAGCCTCTTCAGCATACAGTTCCAGGATGCCTCCATGCTGGGATAATGAGGTTAGCACAGGTATGCTAATGCTGCTGGGCAGGTAACAACAAAATGCTATATATCTATATCTATCTATCTATCTATCTATCTATCTATCTATCTATCTATCTATATCTCTATATCTCCATATCCTTTTCAGGTGAGCTGAATGTCATCTGATCACCAATGGTCACAGTGTTCCTCAAGCTTAGTATACAGTGTAGCACCCAGAGAAGCTCAGCCCCATTCCAGTCCATAGGACCGAGTATCTAGACAATGATGGGCTAGTTCATCATTCACTTTGTATTGTTTTGGGCCGAAACAGAATATTTTTGATAGACAGTTTTATCTCCAACCCAAACCTAGTGCAGCAAATCTTATACAGCTCATTAAACCAAACAAGGTTCTCGTTTAGGAATTTAGAGGGCAAATCCATGGGTTTATGAGCGGCCATCCAAAATCCTATGGTTTAGAAACAATCCCTGAAACTGAGTGAGCTCAGGGGTATTGGCTTTGGGATAATGATGGTTGTTTGTTTACCGACAGGAGAAAAACATGAAAATAATGTTATTTCAGTGGGCTTGGATGGGGAACGCAGAGGGGCTGATTTCGGCAGGAAACAATAGGGATAAAGTTTATTGTACATGCAGAAACTCAGGGTGCTAAGCAATAGCATTTGGCGCCAATCAGACTAACATTGTTGAGCTTGATTAAAGAGATGAAGCTAAATCCACAGGCCGACCTACCTGCGGCTGGAGGAGAGGAAAACACTTTATACCGGGAGGTAAAGCTGCTGCGCAAAAACATTGCAGAAGAAAACATTAGAAAGTGGAAATATAAAATGTTCCTGTAAAATAGTATGTACGTGAGGAGCCGAGAACATCTGCAAATCACACAACTACTGGAGAGGTTCTTCAAGACCAAAGCAAGACGGCGGCGGCCCAATAAATAGGAAATTTATAAACTGAAATTGGTTTTGCTTTATACCAAGTGGCGGGGGATGGAGGAACGGATGAAAACAAAGTAACAACAGAAACCCAAGTGTACTCACTGACAGAAAAATATACCGCACCAAGAAGGGGCTGTTGTCCTGGGTGAAGCTTTCTCGTTGTGTTGATGAGCTATGGAAATGATGACAATAATATAACCAATGGGGAAGGTTATTGGGGACAAATGTATAGTACAGTATTCCAGTATATTCTTGTACATAGGAGTAGTATTATAGTAGTTATATTCTTGTACATAGGAGTAGTATTATAGTAGTTATATTCTTGTACATAGGAGCAGTATTATAGTAGTTATATTCTTGTACATAGCGGCAGTATTATAGTAGTTATATTCTTGTACATAGGAGCAGTATTATAGTAGTTATATTCTTGTACATATGAGTAGTATTATAGTAGTTATATTCTTGTACATAGGAGCAGTATTATAGTAGTTATATTCTTGTACATAGGAGCAGTATTATAGTAGTTATATTCTTGTACATAGGAGCAGTATTATAGTAGTTATATTCTTGTACATAGGAGTAGTATTATAGTAGTTATATTCTTGTACATAGGAGCAGTATTATAGTAGTTATATTCTTATACATAGGAGCAGTATTATAGTAGTTATATTCTTGTACATATGAGCAGTATTATAATAGTTATATTCTTGTACATAGGAGTAGTATTATAGTAGTTATATTCTTGTACATAGCGGCAGTATTATAGTAGTTATATTCTTGTACATAGCGGCAGTATTATAGTAGTTATATTCTTGTACATAGGAGCAGTATTATAGTAGTTATATTCTTGTACATAGGAGTAGTATTATAGTAGTTATATTCTTGTACATAGGAGCAGTATTATAGTAGTTATATTCTTATACATAGGCTTATACATAGGAGCAGTATTATAGTAGTTATATTCTTGTACATAGGAGCAGTATTATAGTAGTTATATTCTTGTACATAGGAGGCAGTATTATAGTAGTTATATTCTTGTACATAGGAGGTAATATTATAGTAGTTATATTCTTGTACATAGGAGGTAGTATTATAGTAGTTATATTCTTGTACATAGGAGACAGTATTATAGCAGTTATATTTATGTACATAGGGCACAGTATTGTAGTAGTTATATTCTTGTACATAGGAGGTAGTATTATAGTAGTTATATTCTTGTACATAGGAGCAGTATTATAGTAGTTATATTCTTGTACATAGGAGTAGTATTATAGTAGTTATATTCTTGTACATAGGAGCAGTATTATAGTAGTTATATTCTTGTACATAGGAGCAGTATTATAGTAGTTATATTCTTGTACATAGGAGCAGTATTATAGTAGTTATATTTTTGTACATAGGAGGCAGTATTATAGTAGTTATATTCTTGTACATAGGAGCAGTATTATAGTAGTTATATTCTTGTACATAGGAGCAGTATTATAGTAGTTATATTCTTGTACATAGGAGCAGTATTATCGTAGTTATATTCTTGTACATTGGAGCAGTATTATAGTAGTTATATTCTTGTACATAGGAGTAGTATTATAGTAGTTATATTCTTGTACATAGGAGTAGTATTATAGCAGTTATATTCTTGTACATATGAGCAGTATTATAATAGTTATATTCTTGTACATAGGAGCAGTATTATAGTAGTTATATTCTTGTACATAGCGGCAGTATTATAGTAGTTATATTCTTGTACATAGCGGCAGTATTATAGTAGTTATATTCTTGTACATAGGAGCAGTATTATAGTAGTTATATTCTTGTACATAGGAGTAGTATTATAGTAGTTATATTCTTGTACATAGGAGCAGTATTATAGTAGTTATATTCTTATACATAGGAGCAGTATTATAGTAGTTATATTCTTGTACATAGGAGCAGTATTATAGTAGTTATATTCTTGTACATAGGAGGCAGTATTATAGTAGTTATATTCTTGTACATAGGAGGTAATATTATAGTAGTTATATTCTTGTACATAGGAGGTAGTATTATAGTAGTTATATTCTTGTACATAGGAGACAGTATTATAGCAGTTATATTTATGTACATAGGGCACAGTATTGTAGTAGTTATATTCTTGTACATAGGAGGTAGTATTATAGTAGTTATATTCTTGTACATAGGAGACAGTATTATAGTAGTTATATTTATGTACATAGGGCACAGTATTGTAGTAGTTATACTCTTGTACATAGTAGCAGTATTATAGTAGTTATATTCTTGTACATAGGAGCAGTATTATAGTAGTTATATTCTTGTACATAGGTGTATTATAATAGTTATATTCTTGTACATAGGAGGTAGTATTATAGTAGTTATATTCTTTTCCATAGGAGGCAGTATTATAGTAGTTATATTTATGTACATAGGGCACAGTATTGTAGTAGTTACTCTGCATTCTTGTACATAGGCACAGTATAACAGCTCTTTGCTTTTGTACCTTTGAGCCCTACAGACTCTACTGTATCATAATGAAAACTGCAGTTGCCTTATACAATATGAAAGTACAAAGTAGAATTCGTCTATTTTTTTGTCCTAGAGCACATTTTATTTTTCCAATCCATTTTTCCTTGTAGACGTCATCTATACAGTTATAGCTCAACCACCTGCCTGATATGTATTTTTTCCATCTGCAGATAATAAAGCCATTGAAACGTTTTAATCCGTGTACATCCTAAGTGCACTTCCACGCAGACACAATATTGCTGTGAATACATTTCTCTTGCTGGCCTAATAAAACATCATCGTTTAATAGATTCCAACCTGAGTATTTGGACGTTTTTACATACAGTCCATATTAAGTGACTCAATTAGGACTATTACAAAGCGACCAGAAAGCTTTTAGCCTATTTGTTTTCTGATTAACAATAAAAGCCTTTACATTACGCCAGCATGTAGCAGCATTCAGCGTCTTCCGCTAAATACACTGAAGCGATTTGACTGCCAAGTGCTCGAGCAGGTGGCCGGCAGGACTACAAGTAGGGGAATCGGGGAATTGTTCTCTGAAATATACATTGTGTTGTTCTCTGTGCTTTATACACCTCCATGTTCTTACCTCGCCTCCTTCATACTACTAGCCTCAATATGTCCTCTTAGGTACCATCTTAGAATGACAACATTCATGGTCACTGTATCTATCATCTTCTCAATATTTCCATAGGAACCTCATAGGTTAGAAGTCTTAGTGGATATTTCATGGCCAATGTATTAAGACCAGAGCTTCATACACCAGTTTTAATCCATCCCTCCTCAGTACGCCCGGTTAGGTATCACCTTCCATAGTAGCAGAGGCCAATCTCTAAGCAGGCCATCTCCTCTCTACTGCCATAGGAACCTCATGGGTTAGAGGTCTTAGTGAACATTACGTGGCCAATGTATTAAGACCAGAACTTCATACACTAGTCTTAATCCATTCCTCCTCAGTATTCCCTGTTAGGTATCATTTTAGGAGGACAAGTTCCATATCAGCAGGAGCTCGGCATCTATGGAGGCCATCTTCACTGTACTGTGATAGGAACCTCAAGGGTTGTGGGCCTTAGTGGACATTAAGGTCCAATTCACTAAGATCAGAGCTTGGTGCAAAAGTCATAATCTGCTTTTCCTCAATAGTAGGAACTAGAGATGAGCGAACAGTAAAATGTTCGAGATTGGATATTCGTTTCGAGTAGCCCCTCAATATTCGACTACCCGAATCGAATATCCAACCCCATTATAGTCTATGGGGGGAAAATGCTCGTTTCAGGGGTAGGCAACGTTCGATCAAATTATACTTACCAAGTCCACGAGTGAGGGTCGGGCCGGATCCTCCGAGAAGTCTTCTCCGTGCAGCGTCCCCGTGGCGTCTTCCGGCTCTGAATTCACTCTGCCAGGCATCGGGCCTAGGCAGAGCCGACTGCGCATGCCTGCACTACAAGCAGACATGCGCAGTCGGGTCTGCCCAGGCCCGATGCCTGGCAGAGTGAATGAAGAGCCGGAAGACGCCGCGGGGAAGCTGCACAGAGAAGACTTCTAAAGGTAGGAGAAGAACCAGCGTTGATTGACTGTATAGCATTCGGCCAATCAATGCTGGTTCTGCATCGAACTTTTCCATTCGAATAGCGAGTGGTACTCGATCGACTACGAGTATTTCGAATACCGTAGTATTTGATCGAATACCTACTCGATCAAGTACTACTCGCTCATCTCTAGTAGGAACCATCTTAGTATGGCAACATCCAAAGTAGCAGGGGTTTAATATCTAAGGAGGCCATTTCCACTCCTAGGACTATCTCTAGTGCCATAGGAACCTCATGTGTTGGGGCCTTGATGAATGTTATGGGGCCAATTTACTAAGCCTAGTGCTCTGTGTGCCAGATAGTTTTAATCCATTTCATTTCAATCTGTTAGCTACAAATTTAGGATGGGCCATTCTGAACCCATTCATCCTCAATATGGCTTGTTACGTATCATGTAGAAAAGACAACGTTTATGATACCAGTTCATGCCCAGTATCTTCACTCCCAGGACCGCCTGTATTGGTGTAAGAACCTCAGAAATGTGCACCAGCTTGGAACTTGTCTTCATTTTTTCGGGTCCCTCTGGCAAACAGCAATTCCTTATAGGTTGTGTCTGCTCTGGGCAATCACTTTATGTTAGAAAGCTCAGGGTTTACTGACCCAGCAGCACCACCACAGGAGACTTGAAGTATTGCCAAAGTTATTATTTAGTCAAGGGCTGTCCGTATAATATATAGACATGGTAGGTCCTTAAGATCAAGAGATGCACTCTGTTACTTCTTGACATATAGACACTTTGGGGGACATTTATCAACACTGTTCTTTGTAACCCCATCAATGGCAGAGGGTGCACCCTATAGAGGCACAGGCCTCCTCATAAGTGAGGTGCACCCTTGGCCGAGCCATGCGTTGGGTGTCGTAGATTTCCAGCATCCATTACGCCAGATCTCTGCAGCCACACTTCCCTCGTAGATTGTAAGGTTGGATAAAGTGGGCACTTAGCAAGGTCATATGATGGATATATGGAGCAGCCATATACAGGCCCAGCTGTGAGGGCAATATCTACTGTGACTATAGGATGTAAATGGTAATATAAGGGGAAGGTTGGAGTTAAGTCTACATTTATTATGGTCTTCTCCTAGTCCCGGAGCTGATGGGACTGTCAAGGGCAGGACGTCTATAGAAAGTGCTGTCTCAGCTGTATTTATTGTGATGGGGTCCTGACAGCCCTGCACCATGTGAGCTACTAGTAGTCACTGGTGAGTGTCAGGAAGATAATTTCATTTGCCTCTGGCAGTTTTATTGACTTTCTCCTCATCGTTGGACTTTCATTTTTGTATCTAGATCTATCCCGTATGTTAGAGGTGATGTCCTATGAAGGACACGCTGAGCAGCTGCCGCCTTATGGCGGAAAGAACTGATAACATAGAAGTAAGGCTTCATTCACACAGATGAATAGTAACCGAGTTTAACTCTCTATGTTCCAAATAATAGCAGATGAGTTGGCGCCATATACCAGATACCAATTTCTATATAGTAAACCTCGCCACTTACAGCCATGAATGGTTAACGTCTTACACGCTACAGTCCATTGCGACAGAATCAGATTGCATAGGGGCCTCTAAAACTGTCATCGTCCCTGCAGAGTCATAGGGGGCGCCAATCAATCATAACAGCCAGGGGCCTATTAAAGGGCCCCCCAGTCCTTTCATCATACAAGTACAATTACATACTGCCACATCGATCAGTAATATTATATTGTAGGAGCCATCAAACATCGCATGCTCAAATCCCATAGGGGCAACTAATACTTAAAGATTTTTTTAAAATTCTTTAAAAAAAAAAAAAATTCAAAAACACCTACTTTTTCCCTATTACATATATAAAAACATATTAGGATTGCCAAATTTAAAAACATAACAATTTACATAAAAACATATAAGTTTACAGAAATATTTTATGACCGTGACGCCCCAAAAGATAGGTTAAAATGTGAAAAGTAAGATATATCCTGTAATGGTAGTAATAAAAACTATATCTTACCCCAATTTTACCCCGACAATTATGAGACAGGCCTCAATCATAATGTAGGGATTGTACCATGGACTGCAATACAGTAGTATAAGCGATCATGGTCGGTCGTGAGTAGGCCCGAGCCCCAGCCGCAATCCCACTACAGCCATTATTATACTCAGGGGTCTATTCAGAGACCCATCGGAGCCCCAGGGGAGGTGAGAAAAAATAATAAACAGTTTTACTCACCTCTCTGGGATCCATTGTTAATCCTAGCAGGCTTCAGGCCTATATGGTAATATCCCAGATGTCACGTGGTCTGGGATATGACCATATAGGCCCAAAGCCTGTGGTAGTAGTAATAGCCTGTTACTGCTAGCACAGCCTTTGGGCTTGTACGGCAACAGGCTGCTACTGCTACCATAAGGCTTTGGGCCTGTATGATAATGCCCCAGACATTCTCCGTTTTTTGTGGTAAAATTAGGGGGGTCGGCTTATATTTGGGTCGACTTATACTCGAGTATATACGGTAAATGTTATACATTCCCCAAAATAGTATCAACAAAACAATATCCTGTCCTACAAAAAGACACCTCACCCAGCTCCATATACTGAAATATTAAAAACTTATGAGTGTCATAATATGGTGGTACAAAAAAACGTGGTTTCTTTCAAAAAAAAAATTTTTTAAATGTATTAAAATATAAAAAAAAACTAGATAAATTTGATATCGCCATGATTGTACCGACTCAAAGTATACATTTTGTCAATTTTGACCACATGTGAACGTCGTAAAAACAAGACCCATAAGAAACTGGCACAATTATGTGAATTTGTTCCAGCTTATGGGGGCATTCAGATGGAGGAAGTTGGCACTGATTCTGCCACGATAACTCGTCTGAAAAAAGACTCCCATTGACTTCAATGGGTTCCATCTTCCGCGTGGAACCCATTGAAGTCCATGGGCGTCTTTTTTTTCAGCGTTGATTCTGTCATGAGTTATCGTGGCAGAATCAGCGCCAACTTCCTCCGTGCGAATGCCCCCTATCAGTACTTTGTCTGGAGAATTAAAGGGATTCTACCATTAAAAAACTTTTTTTTCTAGGTAACACTTTGGAATAGCCTTTAGAAAGGCTATTCGTCTCCTACCTTTGGAAGTGCTCTCCGCCGCCCCGTTCATTCGAAATACTGGTTTGTACCGGTATGCTAATTAGTTCTCTCGCAGCAATGGGGGCGGGCCCCAGCGCAGAAAATGCGATGGGGGCGTCCCATTGCTGCTCGAAAACCGACTCCAGCGCCACCTCTGTCTTCTTCTGCATCCTCCCTTCCTTCTTTGGATTGACGTCGCACGCCTGCGCACTACGCTCTGTTCGGCGAATTTCACCGAATGTACTGCGCATGCCCGCAGCCATAGTTCCAACACCGCAATTTTGCGCATGCACAGTACGTTCAGCGAAGTTCACCGAACAGAGCGTACTGCGCAGGCGTCCGACATCAAGCCGAAGAAGGAAGGGGAGGATGCAGAAGAAGACAGAGGCGGCGCTGGAGTCAGTTTTCGAGCAGTGATGGGGACGACCCCATTGCATCTCCTGCGCTGAGGGACGCCCCCATCGCTGCGAGAGAACTAATTAGCATACCGGTACAAACCGGTATTTCGAACGAACGGCAAGGCGGAGATCACTTCCAAAGGTAGGAGACGAATAGCCTTTCTAAAGGCTATTCCGACGTGTTACCTAGAAAAAAAGTTTTTTAATGGTAGAATTCCTTTAAATGGAGTCAGGATAAAGAACAACGTGTCCCGCAAAAAATAAGCCCTTCTATGGTTCTGTGAATAGGAAAATAAAAAGTGGTGGTTTTTGGAGGGGGGTAAGTAAAAAAATGAAATCTAAAAACAAAAAAATCCAGTGGCGAAAAATCAATCAGACCGAAACTTTTTTAGACATCCGCCTTCCATTAGGGTAAGTTGTATTAGACAAGGGGGCGCCAGAGGAGCGCGATAAAGGAAGGATGGGAAGTGATAATTGTTTTCACTCTTTGGATTGGAAAATCGCTAAAACACATGTATATGACCGGCGAGACAAGCGAGATTAGCCGTTTAATTTCTGGCTCCCCCACTACCCCCGCAAAACTCTTTGAAAACTCATTTTACAAGTCCTTTGATAACAGGAATGGTTTGTGCTCTCTGCCAGAAATTTATTTTGATTGCTCGGCTTGCTTTATATATTACGAAATAGCATCACATTATATTTACTTCAAAGCACTTTGGGTTGCGAAAACCAATCTGAAATTCCTCGGCTTATTAAACGCTGAGAAAGAAGATGTATTGAAGGGTTACCTCACTTCTCCACGCCATCTTCTGACTGAATTAACTTAAATGAGTCTTACGTATCCGTCTCTTCCTCCAAGAGCAGAAAAATGTCTATTTTCAACACGTTCCTTATCGCTCTATGGGGGTAATTTGTTTCATTACAGATTTCGGTGGGAACGTTTTAGTTAGGTCTAATGGGCATTGGTCCTTGCTCGTGGCCAAATGCTCCTTAAGGCTGGACTTCCATGTTCTCCTTGGGGGAAGAAGGATTAGGCTTGATGAAATTCAGTATACTCCAGACAATTGTTGTCCAGCATCAAAGTCAGGAGGTACAGACGAAAAATTTTGGACGGTCCAACCAAAATTTGGTAAAATTTTCTTGTGTATGGGCACCCATAGAAATCAGACCAGTGACAACTGACCCTAGTAGTGCAACAAGTCAAAACTGGGCAACTCTTATATTGTTTCTCCAGTCTGGGTATCAACAAAATGATGCACTAGTCAGACGTGTTTAGTGCAACATATGAGATCCAGATGATGGTCACGGATGATCCATGTAGCTCAGTTTTTAAAGAGAATGTCTGACTGCTAGGACTCTTGAGAATGGGGATTCTGTTCCTCTCCGGAATAATGGAGACGCATGACCGTTGTGGGGGGCTGGGAAAGCGAAAAGAAAAAACAATAACCCTTACTTACCTGTCCCTGGGGCTCTGGTGTGTCCGTTACTTGGTTCTTGTTTTGGTGGAAGTACCCGCTGCTCATGATGTATGTGAGATCCTAACATAGGCTGCTGAGGTCAAGTGTGGTGGCAACTTCCACCAAATCAAGAACCTGTAGAAGAAGGACCACATTAAGGTGGAAGATATTGGATCCCCAGGAACAGGTGAGTATGGGTTGGTTTTTTTCCCCAGCCTCCTGACTGCTGGTATAGAAGTCACTTTGTACGTGACTTGGGGACTTGTCTGAAAAGATAGCATGGCCAGCACATTAAGGGTCCAAAGGGGATAATGTCAAAAAGGGGCATTTCCATGGCCATGGGGGTGTTCTCCTAGAACTGCTCATGTTGACATGTATTATAAATGGCACCTGGTAGGTGAGGACGATATTGCTTTGGATCCTCTGAAGCATCTCCAGATCTCCTAAGAATAAGCCGTATCTTCTGACCACAGATGGTCCATGCCGCAGCTTTGCAAATGGTCCTTCAAGCACTATCAGGATATAAATGCATTGCTACCTGTGTCTCTTTCCTAATGCATTACCCTAGTAGGCACTGAGCTGGGAATAACAAATCATCGGGCCCGGCTTTTATGGTGTCCTCTGTCTGAGGGGTAAGAATCATGTTTTGTTTAGAGCCCTTTATCAGCGCCGCACTGCAGAAAACATGACAAAATTGCTCGGTGAACTGGGGGTATAATGTTACAATTCACCATGAGAATCCTGCAGGGGGTTTTACATCTTGTTTTAATTAAATGTTGTGACACCTACAGAAATTTCATTAGAAGAAGGAGAGACGACGTCTAATTGGAAAATTGCTCTGCCCGTCTTCATGTTAATGCTGCAGGGAAAAAATCAAACAGCAATTAAATATTGCAATTTTTTGTCATTTCAACCTATTTAGAAGTCTATAAAATGGCCGTTTTGTGAGGCTTCTTACGTTTCTGTGAATGCTGAGCGGAGCAGAATAGAAATAATCCGGGAGCCTTTATACTACGGCAGGTGCACAATGTGCAGGCCTAACATAGCCGGGTATGGGGTCAGGACCGGACAGTGCATGTGGGGTGTGCTAATCCAAACACCCTCCCCCCGACTACCTATCTAAAAAACATAATTTAGCAAAAAATTTATATTTAACCATGTGTTTCCCCGTTCTCGGAAACAGAATGTCACTACTACTCACCACTCCATCATACTTACCTTTCTTCCTTTCAGGATTCCTCCTGCGCTCTTCCTCCTTTTCTAACTAACGGCACACGCGCTCGACTCAGCGCAGCTCTGTGCTCTGCAGCCAAAAATGCACCTCTACTGTTCAGCTCCCGCAACTGTGCGAGGTGGATTGTTGGCTGCAGAGCACAGAGCAGCGCTGGGACAAGAGCGCGTGCCGACAGAATCGTAAAAAGAGGAGGGGCCGTCCCACAGGAGGAAGACTGGAAAGAAGAGAGGTAAGTATTATGGGGTGGGGGGTTAGGCTGAGTAGGTAGGGAAGAGCTAGTAGTGGGCGGGATAGCTAGAGAGACAGGGAGGGGGTGTATGGGAGGGATGGAGAGAGGAAGAGGGGAGAGGTGAGAGTGAACTAGTGTGGAAGTTAGGTAGCAGGAAGCTGAATCAAGTAAACAAATGCAGAAGATACCAGGAGCTCTAGAAACTCCCAGAAATCACTGAAAGCACTGCTAAACCATCCCGGATCCAGCGGGACAATCCCGATTTTAGACTACTGTTTTCTCTGTGTTAGTGGTGAAATCTGTCGTCTTGATCAGTTGCCATGAGCGCAGAAATGTTCTATGGTCCGGGACTTGTTAGAGACCCAGCCATGACCTCCTTATTGTGTCCGACTTATCATCTCATCCATGTAATGCACGCTGCAGATAACCTGTCCACCATAAGGACATCATGGCTGGCTTTCTGACCATAGAAATTGAACCTAGCCATTGGCAACCACTAAGATGGTTGGAGAAAATCTTTAAAATTCTTCAAAATGTTCAATTTTTTTATCTTTGCAAAAATGTTTAACTTTTTATTGTCTACAAAATTAAATATTTTCATTGAAGGGTGTGAATATTTATGCAACGGGGTTGTTATTCTGTAATGATGTGATACTTTTGCTCATACTGCGTGCGATATGCAAATAGGCCTGTGCCATTTTCATAGAGGGTGCATAAGCGGTCTAATCTAGAAAGCTGTCAGATGGAAAATGCATTTGATATACTGGTGTGTAAAGCGGTCTACCTGCTGGCTGGGTTTTATCACCAGTGACTGTTTAATATATTGGTTCAATAAGCAGGCCTGTCACACTAGTATTTTTCAAATGAAGATTAATAGTGGTGTGCCGGTTCTCCCATGCATCATAAATATGTGCTCGCCGCAGATTGTTTTTCAAATGCTAAACTTTCCGGTACCGCCATGTCCGTGGAACTGAAGAGAAAGCCGGCCAATTGCCGTAATTTACACGTTACTCGGAGCCTTTGTGATTTTCTCCTGAAATATTGTTGCAAATTGTAGCTAAATAAGATATAGAAGGGTAAGACAGATATTTGACCACCGTGCATTTCGGTGTACTGTGGCTGCCATCGACCGGGACAAATCTCAGCAAGGACCACATACTTGTGACGGGTCTATATTGGTTACTCTTTTCGTTGTATTCCTATGTAATGATACTTTCCGTTACCTAGAAATCACATGACTTTCTTCCTTGGTGATTTTATGACATGAGGTGTACACTGGAAGTTCTGCTACACAGTACACTGCATCTCCATACTGCATAGACTTGTTTAACATCAGAGTTTGCTGTGGAGACTTCATCATAGATCTGGCTTTGCTTAAGACTAGAAGATGGAACACTGGGCAAATGCCCAAAACCTCCATTTCTTAGGGAGATCCCAAAGATAAAACAAAAACCACCCCGTAGTATTTAGCAGAATGCGGCAATAGTATTTAAGAAATGGAATGATGTGGTGACTCTATGTGGCAGTATTATATGAGCTCTTTAACCCATTGACAATGGGCAATTTTTTAAAAAATGTTGTTTATTCTTCACCGCTTTCCAAAAACCATAACTTTTTATATTTCTTTACATTTAAGCCTTGTTTTTTGTGGGACAAGTTGTATTTTTCCATTTAAAAAATCTGTATTTGAAAATACACAGCTGTACTCTTGGTTTTTTTGGGGGGGCTCAGTACAATTACAGTGCATAGTGTTTTTTAGCACCCCTTTATCACCAAACAGGGCAATTTTGGTAGACCTGGCCAGTTATTTGTGCACATGGTCCTCCCCGCCCATTCCTGAAGGCAGAAGTCAGGGAAGATAACACATGCACAGCTGGATTTCAAACCACCAACTCCGACTCTATTTTTACGCAGCTTCTCCTTCTCTGACTACGACTACGACATAAATGGTCAGTCGGAAGCAATAAAGCTCCTCTAATTCATTAAAAAGCTAGTGATTGGATTTCTATTAAAGTGAAAATGTAACAAACTATATATAGAAACTAGCAGTACCCGCGACTTCGTCCGCGGAACCCTGACCCCCTGCGCGACCCACCTGTAGCGCCGCGCAGGCTTCTTCCTTTGCCTTGTATCCAGAGCGGCTCCCTTTTCCTCATCTCCCCCCTGGCACCCGCCAACCCCCTTTTTTCCTACCCACTCCCTCATGTGCTCGCTTCTTTCTCCTATCCCGTGCCCCTTTTTTCCCCTAGCCCCGTGTCCTCTGGACCTCTGAGAGCCGCCATGTTCTTGTGGACGCCGGCTGATAGCTCCGCCCACATAGAGAAGCGGCACCCATCCAGGTGAGCTGCTGATGGGGCTGGGATGACGTCATCCCAGGTCCTACAGCGTCCCAGGTCCTGCAGTGAATTCAAAAGTGAAAAGCACCGGTCACGGGAGTGAATTGCGGTGGTGTGCGGGAATTCCATGTAGACTATCGTTCAATCCGGGACCCAAGGTATGTATGTGCGCAATTTCAGCCAAATCTATTCGCCCGTCTAGGTGTCATTGCGTCCCCTTTCCAACCCCCCTTCCCCCCCCCCCCAACCCCTTTGCACCCACCCCCGCAACCCCGACCTCCTCCCCTGCCTGGGGTTAGGAGCTAGGCCCGAGAGGGCAATAGGAGTTTGTGGCTTGCTATGCTAAAAAGTGTGTGGGATTGCAGAGCTGGTGGTATGAGTTGTGGTTTTGTGGGCAAAAATGTATGTCTGCGATTGTGACGAAACGTAGCCTATCGTTCAATCCTGCCTAGGAACAATGTTTGTTGAAAATTTGAGCCAAATCGGTTGAGCGGTTTTTGCGTGATTGAGGAACAAACATCCAAACATCTAAACATCCAAACACACAAACATCCAAACTCACAAACTTTCACAATACTAATAATTGTATAAATATATATATATATTTTTTTTTTAATTTACCAATTTTTTCCCAATTTTTGGTAAACTTTTTACCAAAATTGGTCACAATTTGAACTCAGATTCCAACTCTGGACCTTCTTTTGTTTTCGGACACATAAGCCGCCACTAGAGTTATCTAGGAGAAACTTACTAGAACATGCATGCATATGGGGAAGTCGAGAGCGATAGCAGTGAGCGTCTACTCAACCACTTTTCGGCTGTCAGTTTTCTCAGATGTATGGCTAGCTTTAATGTTGTGCCTAGGCTAGCGTCTTGCTTCATGTCCTGATAGGATTACTCACGACGGTAATTTTCGCTTCCCTTTTCTCGTCGCTGACTGCGTTCTTTTGCTGGATTCCTCCACCGAGTAGCCAGCCGTGACTAGTAGGGGGTACAAGATGACTGACGATGCAGCCGCTACCTTTGCACCCCCCATGGCTTCGCCCCGCCACGTGTCACACATTGAAAATTGTAGCTCTCACATTTCCTACACAGCATTTTTTCTTATATTTACTGACCTAAACAAAAATACTCCTCCCCTGGGATGACGTTTCTTTCGGAGAGCCGTCACGCAGCAGCACATACAGAGATATCAGTCATGTAATCTATTACACGGGGCCGCGTTCCACATGGTCTCACAATTCTCCAAGTCCATTTCACCCATGGAGTGTCCGCTAACTTGTTAACACAAGTCTATTGATCGCGTCGCGAACAAACGGTGATCCATTAAAACACAGAGACGCGCCAAGCTTGCAGCGGGGATCATTACCTAAATCAATGGCATCTGCATAAAGGAAAGCTAACAAGCATTTTATAAGACGCGTATCAGAAATATCTCCCGGTATTGTGCTTGGCTGGTGACAGTGATGAATAGAGCGCCGGCGCTTTCCTGTATGATATAGATTGGGGCCAGTTTACTGTTAAATAGACGTCCTGTCACCATCACTCATGGCCGCCTGCTAATGTCTGCTGTGAATATGCACGACACTGTTAGGGTTAGTTCACACGTGGGCAAAGGGGAGGTTTTTGACAGCGGAATTCGCTTCAAAAACCGCTCCTTTAACATGGTGGTCTATGTAGACCACTAGCTTTTTTTTTCCTCCTAGCGTTTTCCGCCTGAAGAAGCGACATGACCTTTCTTCAGGTGGAAAACGCCTGAAGAATTGCATAGAAGTGAATGGGAGGCGAAAACCGCGCGGTAAAAAAACGCGCGGTTTTTTGCACACAAAACCGCGTGGTTTTTTGCAAAAAACCGCGCGGTTTTCGCCTGCAGTTTCTATAGCACATATAGGAAAAAAAAACCCTAGCGAAAACCGCTAGCGAAAACCGCGTCAAAAACCGCGTCAAAAACCGCGTGGAATGCAAAAAACAGCGTCAAAAAAACTCCCCGAGGTTTTTTACCTCGCACAAATAAGCTAGGCGGTTTTCACGTGTGAACTGACCCTTATACAGGAACTTTGGTGTTAAAATGGAATCATAAAGCGGCAAAATGAGAATGTTGTCCAGAATTAGGCTTTATAGCGCCACCCCTGCCCACAGGTTGTAGGTGGTATTGCAGCTCAGCCCCATTCTTATCAGATCAGTAGATTCCGTCACATGACACTTCACTAATAGTATATATGAAGCAGTGGATGATTCCCTTGATACCAACTTTTCATGGGGGCGCTATTATAAATTCGGTGAAATATCCTCTCCCCAAATTCCAAAACTAGAATTGTCATACACCAGATGGGAAAGAAAGTCTGTCACCCGGCTAATGATACCCTACCAGATGTCAGCACTAGTGACAGGCACCCTCTTTAGGTCAGTTATAGAGATGGGAGAATCAACTCGCACCAAGCCAGGTTTGACCCAAATAATCCAAATTGTTACATTTTTACAAAACCAAAGAAATGGAGATCCATCTTGGGTGAACTAAAATGGCCACCGCCTTATACTCTGGGGTATGAAGAGACCTCAGAGTATAAAAGATAGAGGCCCAAGAGTGGTGACAAATATACTCCCCTTCCGTTGCCTCTTTGGGACTCCATCGCGGCATCTGGCGTTCTGTCACCAACACTTCAATGATGTCTGGCGCTCTGTCACTTCCTCTTCGGTGATGTCTGGTGCTCTGTCACTTCCTCTTCGGTGATGTCTGGCGCTCTGTCACTTCCTCTTCAGTGAAGTCTGGTGCTCTGTCACTTCCTCTTCGATGATGTCTGGCGCTCTGTCACTTCCTCTTCTGTGATGTCTGGTGCTCTGTCACTTCCTCTTCGGTGATGTCTGGTGCTCTGTCACTTCCTCTTTGGTGATGTCTGGCGCTCTATCACTTCCTCTTCGGTGATGTCTGACGCTCTATCACTTCCTCTTTGGTGATGTCTGGCGCTGTCACTTCCTCTTCGGTGATGTCTGGCGCTCTGTCACTTCCTCTTTGGTGATGTCTGGCGCTCTGTCACTTCATCTTTGGTACTGTCTGGCGCTCTGTCACTTCCTCTTCGGTGATGTCTGGTGCTCTGTCACTTCCTCTTCTGTGATGTCTGGCGCTCTGTCACTTCCTCTTCTGTGATGTCTGGCGCTCTGTCACTTCCTCTTCTGTGATGTCTGGCGCTCTGTCACTTCCTCTTCGGTGATGTCTGGTGCTCTGTCACTTCCTCTTCGGTGATGTCTGGCGCTCTGTTGCTTCCTCTTTGGTGATGTCTGTCGCTCTGTCGCTTCCTCTTCGGTGATGTCTGGCGCTCTGTCACTTCCTCTTCTGTGATGTCTGGCGCTGTCACTTCCTCTTCGGTGATGTCTGGTGCTCTGTCACTTCCTCTTCGGTGATGTCTGGCGCTGTCACTTCCTCTTTGCTGATGTCTGGCGCTCTGTCACTTCCTCTTCTGAGATGTCTGGCGCTCTGTCACTTCGTCTTCGGTGATGTCTGGCGCTGTCACTTCCTCTTCGGTGATGTCTGGCGCTCTGTCACTTCCTCTTCAGTGATGTCTGGCGCTCTGTCACTTCCTCTTCGGTGATGTCTGGCGCTCTGTCACTTCCACTTTGGTGATGTCTGGTGCTCTGTCACTTCCTCTTCCGTGATGTCTGGCGCTCTGTCACTTCCTTTTTGGTGATGTCTGGTGCTCTGTCACTTCCTCTTCGGTGATGTCTGGCGCTCTGTCACTTCCTCTTTGGTGATGTCTGGCGCTCTGTCACTTCCTCTATGGTGATGTCTGGCGCTCTGTCACTTCCTCTTTGGTGATGTCTGGCGCTCTGTCACTTCCTCTTCTGTGATGTCTGGCGCTCTGTCACTTCCTCTTCGGTGATGTCTGGCACTCTGTCACTTCCTCTTCTGTGATGTCTGGTGCTGTCACTTCCTCTTCGGTGATGTCTCTCACTCTGTCACTTCCTTTTCGGTGATGTCTGGCGCTCTTTCACTCCCTCTTCGGTGATGTCTGGTGCTCTGCCACTTCCTCTTCAGTGATGTCTGGCGCTCTGTCACTTCCTCTTTGGTGATGTCTGGCGCTCTGTCACTTCCTTTTCGGTGATGTCTGGCGCTCTTTCACTCCCTCTTCGGTGATGTCTGGCGCTCTGTCACTTCCTCTTCTGTGATGTCTGGCGCTCTGTCACTTCCTCTTCTGTGATGTCTGGCGCTCTGTCACTTCCTCTTCGGTGATGTCTGGTGCTCTGTCACTTCCTCTTCGGTGATGTCTGGCGCTCTGTTGCTTCCTCTTTGGTGATGTCTGTCGCTCTGTCGCTTCCTCTTCGGTGATGTCTGGCGCTCTGTCACTTCCTCTTCTGTGATGTCTGGCGCTGTCACTTCCTCTTCGGTGATGTCTGGTGCTCTGTCACTTCCTCTTCGGTGATGTCTGGCGCTGTCACTTCCTCTTTGCTGATGTCTGGCGCTCTGTCACTTCCTCTTCTGAGATGTCTGGCGCTCTGTCACTTCGTCTTCGGTGATGTCTGGCGCTGTCACTTCCTCTTCGGTGATGTCTGGCGCTCTGTCACTTCCTCTTCGGTGATGTCTGGCGCTCTGTCACTTCCTCTTCGGTGATGTCTGGTGCTCTGTCACTTCCACTTTGGTGATGTCTGGTGCTCTGTCACTTCCTCTTCCGTGATGTCTGGCGCTCTGTCACTTCCTTTTTGGTGATGTCTGGTGCTCTGTCACTTCCTCTTTGGTGATGTCTGGCGCTCTGTCACTTCCTCTTCTGTGATGTCTGGCGCTGTCACTTCCTCTTCTGTGATGTCTGGCGCTGTCACTTCCTCTTCGGTGATGTCTCTCACTCTGTCACTCCCTCTTCGGTGATGTCTGGTGCTCTGCCACTTCCTCTTCGGTGATGTCTGGCGCTGTCACTTCCTCTTCGTTGATGTCTGGCGCTCTCTCACTTCCTCTTCAGTGATGTCTGGCGCTCTCTTGATTCCTCTTCGGTGATGTCTGGTGCTCTGTCTCTTCTCTTCTGTGATGTCTGGTGCTCTGTCACTTCCTCTTTGGTGATGTCTGGTGCTCTGTCACTTCCTCTTCTGTGATGTCTGGTGCTCTGTCACTTCCTCTTCTGTGATGTCTGGTGCTCTGTCACTTCCTCTTCTGTGATGTCTGGCTCTGTCACTTTCCCTTTGGTGATGTCTGGCGCTCTGTCACTTCCTCTTCTGTGATGTTTAGCATTCTGGTGACATCATGGCTCTCGGCGTGCCCATGTCACTGCTGAAACCCATTGACAGGAGGGTGAGTATGAATGTTTTTTTATTTTTGTCACCTCCCCTGGACCCCCACCTACTATACCCCAGGGTCTGGAGAGACTGGCCAGTTTCGGATCATGAATGTGGCGATTCAGATGATGTTGGAACTAAAATAAACCATAGATTATCTCTACTGTGTGTGGTCGCAACGACTGAGAAGATATAAAAGCAGCAGCATATTATATTACAAGGAGATTAAGACTCAAGTGACATGGCGGGTTATGGTGGCATCAGCCACGGTAATTGCATCTAAATGGTAAGTGGTGGAGCGATTGAGGACAAAAGCGCAATTATGGAGCTGATTGCATAAAAAAGATATAAAAGCAAAGACCAAGAAGACCCTTCGCTCTCTTAAGAAAGGGAGTTGGCAGGAGGACGGGATAGACGCACATATCCTGGCTAAGATTAGGAAGAAAAACAGTCCTTGGACGCCTCATTGAGTTTTCCTCTCCCGAAACAACTTCCTCATTTGTGGCTATTAAGGAAATGGCATGTGAAGAGATCTTCATTCTATGTCGCGGACAGATCCAACACTTACAAGAACAAAGTGAGGCAAAAACAGAACATGGATGGACTTCTTATGTCCGGGAGTCTTCAATGGAAAACAAATTAAACATAATTGTAACGCCCAATTTGGAGACTGACGGTAATTTGGTCCCTCATTGTCTTTGGTACGGTGGAGAAGATGGAGACGATGGGTAATCGCGTCCGAGGAGTTTGACTGGAGAGTGAAAGGTTGTGAGGAAGAAAGGAAATTTTAATTGCATCTTGAGAGATGAGCGCTTCATCTTACTGGAGAGCGGATACGTCTCCTAATTAGGCTTCATTAAGCTGTTTGTCATCGCTTCAATCACTGCGTGTGTGGAGGTAGGATGGGTGGAGAAGATCCGAGGAGCGCTCTTCACAAGATGGTTGAGGAGTCTAATGCATCTCGAAACTAATGGCGCAGGCGAAAAGACCTACAAAAAGTGCACAGAAGATACAACACGGATGTTACTAGGTTCATAATATGTAAAGTGCTATAAGGTCTCCTCTCTGCAGGATCTAACGATCTATCTATAATATCTGTCTATAGAAAAAGGTAGCATTCCATAGTTTTCAAGAAAACAATAGTGAAATTTATTTCATATGTAGGCAACGCTTAAGCTCTAGTGATCTATCTATCTCCTATCTATCTATCTATCTATCTATCTATCTATCTATCTATCTATCTATCTCCTATCTATCTATCTATCTATCTATCTATCTATCTATCTCCTATCTATCTATCTATCTATCTATCTATCTATCTATCTATCTCCTATCTATCTATCTATCTATCTATCTATCTCCTATCTATCTATCTATCTATCTATCTATCTATCTATCTCCTATCTATCTATCTATCTATCTATCTATCTATCTCCTATCTATCTATCTATCTATCTATCTATCTATCTATCTATCTATCTCCTATCTATCTATCTATCTATCTATCTATCTATCTATCTATCTCCTATCTATCTATCTATCTATCTATCTATCTATCTATCTATCTCCTATCTATCTATCTATCTATCTATCTATCTATCTATCTATCTCCTATCTATCTATCTATCTATCTATCTATCTATCTATCTATCTCCTATCTATCTATCTATCTATCTATCTCCTATCTATCTATCTATCTATCTATCTATCTATCTATCTATTTCCTATATATCTATCTATCTATCTATCTATCTATCTATCTATCTATCTATCTATCTCCTATCTATCTATCTATCTATCTATCTATCTATCTATCTATCTATCATCTATCTATTTATCTCCTATCTATCTATCTATCTATCTATCATCTATCTATTTATCTCCTATCTATCTATCTATCTATCTATCTATCTATCTAGTTGTTCTATAATCTGTATTAACCCTTTAGCGCCGTCAGCTTTAATATAATAATAATAATACATTTTATTTATATAGCGCCAACATATTCCGCAGCGCTGTACAATTTATATTGTTCAGATACAGACATACATAACAAAGAACGTCATTTCACACAATGGGACTGAGGGCCCTGCTCAAAAGAGTTTACAATCTATGAGTTAGAGAGGGTGACACAAGAGGTAGCAGGGGCGGCATTGCTTATACAGTGTTCAGACAATTTTGTGCATTAGGAATTGTGATAGGCCTGTCTGAAAAGATGCGTCTTTAGTTTGCGTTTGAAACTGTAGAAGTTGGGAGTTAATCTTATTGTCCGGGGTAGAGCATTCCAGAGAAGTGGTGCAGCTCGGGAGAAGTCTTATATATGAGCATGGGAGGTTCTGATAATAGAGGATGTAAGTGTTAGGTCATTGAGTGAGCGGAGAGCACGGGTTGGGCGGTAGACAGAGATGAGGGAGGAAATGTAGGGAGGTGCGGCATTATGGAGAGCCTTGTGGGGGAGGGGGATAACTTTATATTTTATTCTATAATGAATAGGCAGCCAATGTAGCGACCGGCACAGACCAGAGGCATCGCTGTAGCGTCTAGCCTGATAGATGAGCCTGGCCGCTGCATTCAGAATAGATTGTAGAGGAGAGAGTTTAGTGAGGGGAAGACGGATTAGTAAGGAGTTACAGTAGTCAAGGCGAGAATGAATCAGAGAGACAATAAGTGTCTTTAGTGTATCTCTGGTAAGGAAAGGGCATATTCACTCCTCTTCTGTGTTGGCATTCACCACTAAAGGGACATACTTGCCACATTTCTTTTAAAGTTGGCCTCCAGGAGTCCTGAGGACTTGCCATCATGCCCCACCTTTGTAAAGCCATGCCCCATATGACACTCTCACCTTGACGTGGACACAAATCTTTCCGGCCGTGCCCTTTTTTTGTGATGTGACCAGCACATAACATTCCCACATCACATATAATAAAAGAGAGATCTCTGCGTCTGCGGAGTCGTGCTCACTCTTCCAGAATGCCAAGAGGTGACGCCTTATTGTGAGAGACTCCTGGAAGAGTTGGCGAGTATGTACAGAGGTCAGGTGACTCCTGAAGGGTGACTGATGGCAATGGAGAGAGAAGTCAGGAATCATGGGAAATGTAGTTCTCCTGCTTCCTGTCGATGGACCATGAACGTGCTTTTAATTTATTTTTGGACTACCCCTTTAAGGACACTTTTATCTCAGTAGCCTTTCAGGAAATGAGAATAAATATCACATGGCTGATATCTACTTGTACTTGATATCTCGTATATGGCGACAGAGACGGCAGCCTCGTTTTTTGTAATTAGGTGAGAAAAGACGTCGACAATCACAACTCGTAAACAGCCTTGTCCTGTTTTATGTTTTGGTAAAGGTTATCTCTGTGGAGAATAGGAATGTTTGTATTAAAGTCGCACGAGGGCGTCATTGAAATCTCTGTTTATTCTGTTGTTATTTGCTCAGTAACCTATAAGAATTCTTACTAATTAGTCAGAATACAGGAAACGAACTAATCTTATAGTGACAAGTGCACACGATACGTAATATGTTACAATGTAATATGATATGTATACAGTATAGTATATCAGGGCTCACAACCATCCTGTCTGTGCGTAACTCACAATATGGTCATTCTAGAAGAGTCCATTAGTGGTAGAGGCAATAGACCACAGTACGCCTTCTTATTAAAGGGGACTGTTCATTACCTCCAGCTTTTTGCATCTCTCAATAGGCACAGCTCCCCTGATTCTGACGCAGTTGGAATTTTTTCTCTAGCCCTCACCATTCCTGAGCAATCATTTCTATTAGTTTCAATACAATTATGCCCTCTGCTGTCTGATGGGCGGTCCCTGACTTTCTGCTCTAGCCTAGGACCGCCCACCTGGTAGTAGAGCCCATAATGGTGCTGAGAGTTACAGAAATGATTGCTCAAGAATGGTGAGGGCTAGAGAAAAAAGTCCAACTGCATCAGAATCAGGGGAGCGGCACTTATTGAGAGATGCAAAAATCTGGAGGTAATGAACAGTCCCCTTTAATAAGAAGGCATACTGTGCTCTATTGCCTCTGCCACTTATGGACTCTAGTGGTAGAGGCAGCAATACTAGTGGCATCTATTGAAGGGTACAATGATTTGGAACTGGTGAAAGTGGTGAAAGGTGCCCTCTAAATCACTTTAACACTTGTATCAGTGGGCTGTTGGGTATTATACCATGTGTGCATACATATATATATATATATATATATATATATATATATCTGACGTATATATTCGCTGTATCCGCATGTGCTTGATTTGCTTAATAAGTAATCCAGCCCTGTATTTATATAGGTATATACAGTGTGTATAGTATATACCGTATGCATGTATTATTGTGTTTCTATGATGTATACTATGTATGTGCAATATGTGTGCGTGCATTTGTAGTATGTACAGTATATCTAGTATATACAGTATTTTTAGTATGTATGTATACACAGTGTAAACAGTATGTAGTCTATAGTATGTGTAGTATTGCTATATATACCGTATTTTTCGGACTATAAGACGCAAATTTGGGGGGAAAAGAAGGGTGCGTCTTATAGTCCGAATGTGGCGCCTGGCATCCACTGTACTAGAGAGGCGGAAGCCGGCAAGTGATAGACGCCATTACAGGTGCCGGGGCCTGCGACATCGCTGCGCTCCTCTGCCCTGCATGAAGCCAGCAGCGGGAGGAGTGATGCTATTCAGCTCCTCCGTCCCCCCGCCGCTGGCTTCAGGCAGGGCAGGGCAGCGATGTCTCAGGCCCCGGCGTCTATCCCTCCCCGGCATCCGCCTCTCTAGTACAGCGGATGCCGGGTCAGTATCAGCGGCCTCTTCTCCCCCGGGGCCGGTCCCCACCGGCCCCGTACCTGTAAAGTTGCAGGCCGGCTCCTGCGCGGCGATATCGCAGGAGCCGACCTGTTCGGGTGACAGCCGGGAGCCTAATGAGGCTCCCAGGCCTAATGAGGCTCCCAGGCCTAATGAGGCTCCCAGGCCTAATGAGGCTCCCAGGCCTGTCACTGCTATATATTAGTATTGCGGCTGGTCTCTATGACCAGCCGTAATACTAATACACAGAATGTCCCATAGACGGCAATACAGTTGTATTGCCGTCTATGGGACTTGCAATCAAGTGACCGCAGGTTCAAGCCCCGGGGGGGGAATAAAATAGTAAAAAAAAAAAAAAAAAAAAGTTTTAAAAATATATAATAAAAATATGAAATAAATAAAAGTTCTAAATCACCTCCTGTCCCTAGAATATATATATATAAAAGTAGAAAATCATATATCATAAACCACCGGGTTTTTTTTCAATAAAAGGTGATCTAAGCAATAGATATTCCCCAAAATGGTATAACTAAAAAGTACTTCTGGCTCCGCAAAAAAAAACACTCTATGCGTCCCCGTACAGCTGAAGGGTCACCTGTCAATGTGGCCTTGCAGCTGTTGCAAAACTACAACTCCCATATATTAAATATTTTACCAGTTTTTGCTTCAAAATTTTTTTTCCCTATTTTCCTCCTCTAAAACCTAGGTGCGTCTTATAGTCCGAAAAATACGGTACCTGTATGTGATTATGTATTTAAAGTATATATGGTATGTGTATACTGTACAGTAAAATATAAAAAACAAAAAAACTTTGCAAGTCTTCAGTAGGTGATACCTTTTTTAATGGCTAACTCATAATGATGACAGAATATGACGTTTCGAAGCTTCCTCTGAGCTTCTTCTTCAGATATAACTAAAAAACACTCTGTAGAGGCTGCATATTTATGACTGGACACAGGGCTAGAATTACAGAAGGGAGGGGGGAAGAGGCTTATTACTATATACTTATAACAACAAACAATCAATTGCCAGATCCCCGGTTCTTATCTTAATGGCTGTCTTAATGATTTGTATAAAAAGACATAAACCCAAGTGAGATGTTCATCCCATTGTCCAATGTCTGGAATAGGGTCATGGCCTTGTACTCATAAATCAGTCGCTGTTTCCTTGATTTAAAGTTCCCTTTTAAGATCAAGATTTTCATGTCATTGATGATGTTGTGATCTTCTTGGCAGAAGTGTTTTAAAACTGCACAAACCTGGGAACCCAGGGAGACCAATCATCTCATGTGTTGGGACTCTCACTGAACAAATCTCTGGATGGGTGGAGGGCACTCTGAAACCCCTAGTGAAGGATACAGCCAGCTACCTACAGGATACTACAGACCTATTAAATAAACTATCCACTATAGGTCCCCTTCCAGATGGAACCATCCTGGCCGCCATGGATGTAGAATCCCTATACTCCAACATCCCACACCAGGACGGTATAAATGCCTGCCAGTTTTTCATGGAAAAGCGAGGTATGAACGTTGAATCGGTGGTGAAACTGACAAAATTCATCCTCACTCACAATTACAACGGACCGGCACCGCAATGGGGAGCAAAATGGTGCCACAGTACGCTAATCTCTTCATGGCCAAGCTTGAGAGTGACTTCCTATCCACCTGCACCACCAGGCCTCTGGCCTACTATCGCTTCATTGATGATATCCTAATCATTTAGACCGGGTCTGAGGAACAGCTGAAAACCTTCCATGAACAGTTCAACCAGTTCCATCCCACCATCAACCTGACGCTCAATCACTCCTTCTCCGAAATAAACTTCCTGGATGCAGTTATCAAGATACAGGACAACAAAATTGAGACATCGCTGTATCGGAAACCAATTGACTGCCCTACGTACCTAAGATGGGATAGCTTTCATCCTAAACACATAAAGAACTCCATTGTATACAGCCAGGCCATCAGATACCATCGCATATGTTCAATCCCTGCAGATAGAGACGAACACCTTGGAGGCCTCAAAAACACATTCTTGAGGCAGAGTTACCATCCAAGAACAATTGATAACCAAATCACCAGAGCCACCAGAATACCAAGATCGGAGTTATTAAAATACAATACCAAACAGGAAAACAATCGGGTGCCCCTGGTCGTCACATATAACCCCCACCTGGAGACGCTGAGAGGAATCACACGCAAATTACATCCACTACTGCAAAAAGACAACCGTCTAAAATCCATATTTTCTGACCCCCCTCTCCTATGCTACAGACAGCCACCAAACCTCAGGAATACGGTGATTAGCAGCTCACTGTCACCTCCAACTAACACAGGAACATTTCCATGTGGACAGAAGAGGTGCAAAACCTGCCCGCACATACTGACCACTGACAGGATAGAGATACCAAACTCTAACAGGGAATATCAAATCCCAGGTACGTTCACCTGTAACACACCTAATGTGGTGTATTTGATCATTTGCACCAAATGTTCCACTGAAAATCTGTATGTTGGAGAAACTGGTCAGAAACTCAGAATGAGAATTAATTCACATCGCCATACAATCAAACAACAGAGAACTGATCTTCACGTGCCAAAACACTTCTGCCAGGAAGACCACAGCATCATCAATGACATGAAAATCTTGATCTTAAAAGGGAACTTTAAATCAAGGAAGCAGCGACTGATTTATGAGTACAAGGCCATGACCCTATTCCAGACATTGGACAATGGGATGAACATCTCACTTGGGTTTATGTCTTTTTATACAAATTATTAAGACAGCCATTAAGATAAGAACTGGGGATCTGGCAATTGATTGTTTGTTGTTATAAGTATATAGTAATAAGCCTCTTCCCCCCTCCCTCCTGTAATTCTAGCCCTGTGCCCAGTCATAAATATGCAGCCTCTACAGAGTGTTTTTTAGTTATATCTGAAGAAGAAGCTCAGAGGAAGCTTCGAAACGTCATATTCTGTCATCATTATGAGTTAGCCATTAAAAAAGGTATCACCTACTGAAGACTTGCAAAGTTTTTTTGTTTTTTATATTTTATAACCACTGGCTAACACGGTACCAAAACAAACATTTTCCTTTTACTGTACAGTATGCATAGTATATAATATTGTATAATGACATGTTATTATATAATATATATTAATAATACCTTATATGTATAATGCACAGTATGTGTAGTATGTACAATATGATGTATATAATGTACAATATGTATATGAAGCATGCCCAGTACTGTATGTATGAGTAGTCTGTATATGACTGTATATGTATAGCATGTATAGTACGTGTATATGATGTATATGTAGTATTTATACTAAGTGCACATTTTACTTCTCCGCGCAGCAGTCGCCATTCACCTATGTGCATCAATGCTGGAGAGATTCTGTAGGACATCTGCATTTGTCACATGGCCACTGCTTTAAGGTTGAGGTGTCTACCACCTAATCTTTGGCTGGGTCTGCTCAATTAGTCTGAGGTTTTAGATGCAGAACCAATCAGGGCCCTAGTTCAACATCCAATGAAAGACTGAGGCAGGGCCTAATAGCCTGACACTTTCCTTACACAAGTGCCTGTGATTCCATTAGTTTTCTGGCTCCATGTTCACAGATCTCCCAGTGCCTTCCCCTGTTTTCTGTAGATTCTCTGGTTACTGATTTTGTCTCACTCTCCTTGTTTGTTATTCCCTCTCTTGCTGATTTGGCTTTATCTGTGACCTCCTGTACTCGACCATGACCTGGACTTCTGATATTTCTCTGCTTTATTGATTTATGTAGGTTACTTGTATAGTGCCATCATATTCCACGTTGATTTGTCAATCACTGTCCCATATAGGGCTCACAATATACATAGTCTATCAGTATGTATTTGGAGTGTAGGAGGAAATTGGAGTACCCGGAGGCATACCTATCATATAGGCAGAGCGAACTGTAAAGTTGCTGTGCTGTGGGGCCTGTAGGGAAGAGGGGCCTGGCTGAGCTTCTCATTCCAAGCACTAATTCCCTGTCTTAGCCTGCAGCAGCCACTAGGTGGCGCACAGTGTAATGAGATTTTAACAGCTTCCATTGAGTTCAGTAGTAGCTGTATTAATTCCTACACAGTGAGCTCCCCCTAGTGGTTGCCGCAAACAGCAAGTTTGATCTCTGTGATCTTTATAGAGGATATTTATCAGTGTATTCATAGTGTAATTACATTGGGGGCCAATTTACACAAGACATGTCAAAAATAGCAGTTTTGGGCGCATGGCCATAAAATTGTGACCTCCCCAAATTCTGCAAAAAATAGGTTGGGCGGGGCTTCTCAGCTCAACAAATTTACAGGTGGAAACCATGGCCGACATCTACACCAGCCCCTCGCAGGCATAAATGTAACTTCTGGTACATGGAGCTAGCCCTCTGAATAATTTTGGGCGCGTTTTACGCCATCATGGCTGTTCATTAAGACTGGCATACAATACACCGGTCTTCATAAATCTCCCCCTAGGTGTTGAGTCCCCTGTTAATAAAGCACCTGGGTGAATTAATTTTATTGGCAACTTTTTGAAGACATCCCTTTGAGGCCCTTACTACGTTTCGCTATGGGGCCCTATGATATCTGTGTGCACCCCCACGGGCCGGTGATGTCCACGTACATCGGACACGTACTCTGTAGGACTACAAATGCCAGCAGGGTCCTGATAAATGACCCTTTCAGACCCTCTTGACTTTGTGTGTGCATTTGAGGAGCTGACACAGAAAACAGAGGAGTGTAATGTCTGGGAGCGCCATAGAGGACGGCAGTAAGATGCAGCGAGGTGTCACATTGGAAAGATTAGTGCGATCCACCTTGCTGTGTACTGCCTGCCTGCATCGATTTTCTCATCTGGCCATTTATCCTGTAATCCAGAGGTGGCTCTTTGAAGTGCTGGATTGATGGCTGCAAATAGGTTTTCAGGGTCAGATTAACGTGAAATCATAAAAGCAACGTTGTCCTGAACCTGGCGCAGAATATACGGCTACATCACACTCGCCTTCTAATTGCCTTTTAATACAGACCTTCCCTATAAAGTAGGAGCGTGCGGTTAAGTCAATGAGAGCGATGCAGAGAGCGGCTCCTATTACAAGCGCTGCATAATTCACACCTAATAAATTGCTGAGTGCTGCAGACGCAGGACGCGGATCTATCTCCGCAGCTTAAAAGCTCTTCATGTCTGGAGACCGAGGACAGGAACGCTTTACTTAGCAAATTCCATCAGATTGCTAGCACGCTCACATCTGCATTCACTGGAACAGCTGGTGGCGGTGATATGTGCGCGGGCTCAGAAGCGAGCACACCGCATATATATGGAGCTGAGCCTACCTCATATATGTCTATCTAATATCTATCTATCTGTCTGTCTCCTATCTATCTATCTATCTATCTATCATCTCCTATCTATCTATCTATCTATCTATCTATCTATCTATCTATCTATCTATCTATCTATCATCTATCTATCTATCTATCTATCATCTCCTATCTATCTATCTATCTATCTATCTATCTATCTATCTATCTCCTATCTATCTATCTATCTATCTATCTATCATCTATCTATCTATCTATCTATCTATCTATCTCCTATCTATCTATCTATCTATCTATCTCCTATCTATCTATCTATCTATCTATCTCCTATCTATCTATCTATCTATCTATCTATCTATCTATCTCCTATCTATCTATCTATCTATCTATCTATCTATCTCCTATCTATCTATCTATCTATCTATCTCCTATCTATCTATCTATCTATCTATCTATCTCATGTCTATCTATCTATCTATCTATCTATCTATCTCCTATCTATCTCCTATCTATCTATCTATCTATCTATCTATCTATCATCTATCTATCTATCTATCTATCTATCTCCTATCTATCTATCTATCTATCTATCTATCTCCTATCTATCTATCTATCTATCTATCTCCTATCTATCTATCTATCTATCTATCTATCTATCTATCTATCTATCATCTATCTATCTATCTATCTATCTATCTATCATCTATCTATCTATCTATCTATCTATCTCCTATCTATCTATCTATCTATCTATCTATCTATCTCCTATCTATCTATCTATCTATCTATCTATCTATCTATCTATCTATCTATCTCCTATCTATCTATCTATCTATCTATCTATCTCCTATCTATCTATCGATCTATCTATCTATCTATCTATCTATCTCCTATCTATCTATCTATCTATCTATCTATCTATCTCCTATCTATCTATCTATCTATCTATCTATATATCTATCTCATTAATTTCTGTGCAGACAGCACAGTATCAACTAGAAAGGTGAGGAGTTTCTCCAATAACAAACCATGGATCAACTCTGAGATTAAAGCCCTTCTCAAGCAGAAAAAATGAATCTTTAGATCTGGGGCAGACATGGCCTGGGGGAGGTGCAAAAAAAGTTGAGACAACTGATTAGAGAGTAGAAAGCCAACTACAGGTGGGAGATAGAACTACAGATGGGGGAAGGAAGGGTCTCCAAGGTGTGAGATAGCCTGAAGGCAATATCTGGCCACAAGCAGAAGGCAGGTCACCAAATAGAAGGAGGCAGAAAGTGGCTTAATGAGCTTAATCTATTCTTCAATAGATTCAACTCCACCCCAACTTTCCCTTCATCGGCATATCAGACAACCCCCCTCCCCTCACACACCAAGATCCAACCCCCACCAACTTGCAGTCAATTGCCATCTGGCTATCTGATCCTGAAAGAGTCTCAGGTGTGTAGGGAAATC
Organism: Leptodactylus fuscus; assembly: GCF_031893055.1. Lineage (NCBI taxonomy): Eukaryota > Metazoa > Chordata > Amphibia > Anura > Leptodactylidae > Leptodactylus > Leptodactylus fuscus. Next base: position 352,238,741 of record NC_134265.1, read on the forward strand.
AAGAGGATTAAAGCAGACAAGACCGGAGGACAAAATGGGATAAATGCAAGAGTTCTTAAAATTTGCAGTGACCAGCTGTGTGGTATTATTACGCACATGTACAATATGAGTCTAAAGCTGGGAGTGGTACCTCAACTGTGGAAAACATCTTGTGTGGGACCAGTCCCAAAGAAACCCAACCCGATGGTCTACAATGACTACCGACCTGTAGCACTGACATCCCACCTGATGAAGGTCCTAGAGAGAATGGTCCTGACACACCTACGCCCCCTAGTGAGCTCCGCTCTGGACCCCTTCTAGTTTGCCTATCGGCCGGGAATTGGGGTAGATGGCGCCATCATCCACCTTCTTCATAGAGCTCTCTATCACCTGGAGAAACCCGGGAACACTGTGAGAATAATGTTCTGTGATTTCTCCAGTGCGTTCAACACCATTCAGCCAGGGCTACTGAGGGAAAAGCTGAACCTTGGTGGAGTGGACCATCACCTGTCCAACTAGGTCCTAGACTATCTCACAACCCGCCCTCAGTATGTGAGAGCCCAGGACTGACACTGTGATCTGTAGTACGGGGGCACCACAAGGTCCAGTTCTCGCCCCATTTCTCTTCACACTGTACACTGCTGACTTCAGGCACAACTCCTCCAGCTGTTACTTACAGAAGTCCTCCGATGACTCTGCTATAGTCGGCCTTATCACTGATGGCGACGATAGGGAATACAGAGACTTAAACTGGGATTTTGTTGAATGGTGCCAGCAGAACCAGCTCAGGATTAATGCTGGGAAGACCAAGGAGATGGTGGTGGACTTTAGTAAACGGAGAGGTGCTCCGACCCCGGTGGAGATCCAAGGAACATGTATTGAGATAGTCAGGACCTATAAGTATCTGGGCGTGCTCCTCAATAATAAACTAGACTGGGCTGACCACCTGGAGGCGCTGCACAGAAAGGGTCACAGCAGGCTCTACCTGCTCAGGAGGCTGAGGGCCTTCGGAGTCCGGGGGACACTTCTTAGGGACTTTTTCAACTCTGTGGTTGCCTCAGCCATCTTTTTCGGTGTGGCCTGCTGGGGGAGCAGTATATCAACCAGGGACAGAAATAGACTTGACAGGCTGATCAGAAGGGCCAGCTCTGTCCTGGGGACCCCCTGGACCCAGTACAGGTGGTGGTGACAGAAGGATACTGTCTGTGGTGACCTACATGCGGGAGAACAAATCCCACCCCATGTATGGGACCTTGATGGGACTTGGCAGCACTGCAAGTGACCGTCTGCTTCACCCCAAGTGTGAGAAGGAGCTATCGCAAGTCCTTCCTTCCAACCGTGACCAGGCTGTATAATCTACATCAGACCAAGCGAAGATCACTCCGCACAGAGAACTAAATGATCCTGAAGTCTCCTTTCTTTCTTTCTTTCTTTCTTTCTTTCTTTCTTTCTTTCTTTCTTTCTTTCTTTCTTTCTTTCTTTCTTTCTTCTCTTTTCTAGCTGCTATGGACTCCTAGTATATCTTTTCTTTTCAGCACTCAGCATATGTGTGTCTACTTCTGTAACATATTACTGTGTATTGTCCTGTATCTGTATTATCTTATCTTATCTTATCTTATCTATCTATCTATCTATCTATCTATCTATCTATCTATCTACTCTATCTATCTATCTATCTATCTATCTATCTATCTATCTCCTATCTATCTATCTATCTATCTATCTATCTATCTATCTATCTATCTCCTATCTATCTATGTATCTCCTATCTATCTATCTATCTATCTATCTATCTATCTATCTATCTATCTTCTATCTATCTATCTATCTATCTATCTATCTATCTATCTCCTATCTATCTATCTATCTATCTCCTATCTATCTATCTATCTATCTATCTATCATCTATCTATCTATCTATCTATCTATCTATCTATCTATCACATATCTATCTATCTATCTATCTATCTATCATCTATCTATCTATCTATCTATCTATCTATCTAGCTATCTCCTATCTATCTATCTATCTATCTATCTCCTATCTATCTATCTATCTATCTATCTATCTATCTATCTATCTATCTATCTATCTCTCTCCTACCTACCTATCTATCGATCTATCTTCTATCTATCTATCTCCTATCTATCTATCTATCTATCTCCTATCTATCTATCTATCTATCTATCTATCTATCTATCTATCTATCTATCTATCTCATATCTATCTATCTATCTATCTATCTATCTATCTCCTATCTATCTATCTCCTATCTATCTATCTCCTATCTATCTATCTATCTATCTATCTATCTATCTATCTATCTACACAAAACATATATATGACCGCACCAGTCTAGGCACAGTGTCCCAAGCACAGATCACAGTCCGCGGCCCACAGAGACCACTCACGGGCCTGAGTGCTGTCCAGCTGGACTCCGATAAGACTATCTGTAAATCCTGGCCTGTAATGGTTCCCTGAGGACTACTTGGAGGTGTAGTGAGCCGGATGAGTGGAGCTGGAGATGTTCGGCCCTTATCTTGTATTATTTGCTTCATATATTACACTTGCATTAAGTCTGCATTTGCAAACGGAGGTCAAAGCAGTGAAGAATATTTTATGTCTGGTGCTCTGAGGGGAAAAGACTGCCAAAGGCTGCTCAATAATTAAATGGATATCACCTTATTAAAGTTTTAGCTGTTTGTGTTCTTGTAGCTTAGACTGGCAGCACATCCAGGCGGCGGCGGCCCATGTAACGCGGCACACGTGTGGTCGCCCGACATTCCCTAATTCCATGTTGTGTACCCGCAGGAAGGTGGGGGGGACAATACATACCGGGGAATGGGGGGTCTTAAAGGGAACTATTCATCAAGTGCAAACAACATATAAAAGGGGAACTCCCCTATACCCCAACCACACACAGGCTCCAAAGGGAAATCTGTCCCATTGTTTAACAGATTTGTGGAAGTTAAAAGCAAAATGTTGCTATATATGCCGTATCTATATGCCCTTTAATGTTAAAGATTGTATAATAGTATTATTTGGGCAGTTTTATCTAGACATTCCAGAACAATATTGTGCAGAAAATATATGGAAGTATACAGGAATGGCGGTATTATTTATATAGTGTATAGAGGTATTATTTATATAGTATATGGCAGTATTATTTATATAGTTTATGGAGGTATTATTTATATAGTGTATGGAGGTATTATTTATATTGTATATGGTGGCATTATATAGTGTATGGAGGTATTATTTATATAATGTATGGCGGTATTATTTATATAGTGTATGGAGGTATTATTTATATTCTATATGGTGGTATTATTTATATAGTGTATGGAGGTATTATTTATATTGTATATGGTGGCATTATTTATATAGTGTACAGAGGTATTATTTCTATAATATATGGTGGTATTATTTATATAGTTTATGGAGGTATTATTTATATTGTATATGGTGGCATTATTTATATAGTGTACGGAGGTATTATTTCTATAATATATGGTGGTATTATTTATATAGTGTATGGAGGTATTATTTATATTGTATATGGTGGTATTATTTATATAGTGTATGGATGTATTATTTATATAATGTATGGCGGTATTATTTATATAGTGTATGGAGGTATTATTTATATAATGTATGGCGGAATTATTTGGTGTATTATAGATATATTATTTATATAATGTATGGAGGTATTCTTTGGTATGCTGTAGCTGTATTATTTACATAATGTATGGCAGTATTTTTAGCATATCATGCTCTCATGTATGTACTGTATAGAGTTATTTTTTGATATTCATATTATTTATCTAATGTATGGAGATATAATTTGCCAAGTTTTAGTGGTATTTATATACTGTAGGGAGATAATATTTTGCACTTCGTGGCAGTATTATGTAAAGTGAAACCTCTTTGAAGTCTTCTCAAATAAGATGGCTGGTATGGAAAACTGAAAATCTTCACACAAAAAAATGTGGTCTGAATAATGAGATGGTCTTTTGGTTTCACTGTATACAATATATGTTGTGGTGGTATTATTTACAAAATGTTTACTGGTATTTTTTGTCATGTTATGATGGTATTATTTATATAATGTATGGCTGTATTATTTGGCATGTTATAGCAGTATTATTTGATACAATGAATGGGGGTATTAATTGGTGTGTTATGGTGTTATTTATATAAAGCATGGATGTATTATATTTGGCATTTCATGGCGATATTATATAATGTATGGAGGAATAATTTGGCCTGTTATAGCAGTATTATTTATGTATTGTATTATTAGGCTTGTTATGCAGTTTTATTTGAATGGCATAGCACTATTATTTATAAAATGTATGAAAGTATAATTTGACATTTTGTGGTAGTATTATCTATACAATGCAGTGAAGAGTAACTCGGCACACTATAGCGGTATTATTTATTTCATATATAGAGGTATTATTTGGCTTGTTATAGCAGTATTATTTGAATGGCATAGCACTATTATTTATATAGTATATGAAAGTATCATTTGACATGTTGTGGTCGTACTATATATATTGTACAATGGTATTATTTGGCATGATACGGCAGTATTATTTGAATAGCAAAGCACTATCCTTTATATAATGTATGAAAGTATCATTTGACACTTTGTGGTAGTATTATTTATATAACGTAGTATCATTTGTCGTATTATAGTTCTATTATTTATCTAACAAGTGGCGATATTATTTGACACTTTATAGCGGTGTTACTACTTGCTTCGCAGGGCCCCGTTTTCTATTACCATGTGTTTCACAGTAAGAGATGATGCTTCGGACGTTTCTGTACTTCCTCCCCATCGCGCGTGGGAAAGTTCAGGCGAATTGACCTGAGCCGGGTCCCTCTGTTGTGTGTATACGCCCTTGGTCAGCAGGTGTACGTGTGTCTATATAATGACCCCTCTGTCCTATACGCTAGTGACATATGCACGTCTATGGGACCGCTCGCTCATATAGCGCCCCCCAACTCTTCCTGTAATTCTACGTTTCAGATAACCACATCAAAGTATGCAAATGGAAATTGGAAATCTGCTTTCCCGAAAATACAGTGTTGGGCAGATGAATCTTCCAGAAGATTATTCTCCATCTTGAAGGTATAAAACAAAGAGTGTGATTACTTCTGCCTAATCCTTCCTCCAATATTGTGCCGCTGAATACCTTTGAATTCCAATGAAGAAGTTATGCGAGGACTTATTTAACCAGCAATTTCAGGGGGAGGATTGGATTTTTGTTGCAAGCTGGTTTGGGCGATAACTCGTTACGTGTCCGGGAAGCCGCTCATAAGCTGCAAATGTCACCTCGTACAAAGGCGCGTTTAACCTTTTCTAGCTCCTTCCGTGCCCATCCCCCGCCCCTATAGGGGCCTGTATAGGAAAACTCATCTGCACGCAGGTCTTTTATCAGCTCATAAAAGGTGGCAGGAGAGAGTCCCGCTCGCCCGTGCCCTCCAATCAAGGTTTTATTTTATGCCGGTGTCCCACAAATATATATAATCATGTGTCGCGAGCAACCGGGGAAACGCAGAAAGGATGTTGATTGCTTTCATATCAGCTTCACCCAGAGAAAAGAAGGGAAGAAAAATGGAATTAGGCTCCGAAAAACACATGCTGGAGGCTGGAAATAAGGGAATATAATTAGAAGCAGAAAAGCGACGTGGCGAGACTTGGCGACAGAGATGGCGGCTTTTTTTTATAACGAAGTCATTGGTGATAATTAGTCGGAGATGCTCAAGTGTAAATAACCATTTATCAGTGCAAGAGATAGCGGTCATATGTTAGCACCGTAGAACCCCGAGGGGTAAAGGTGTAAAATAAAGTGATAATGTATAGGGTTTTATTTCTCATGTCATGGCGGTATTATTTATATATAATTTATGCAGGTATTATTTGCCATATTATGGCGGTATTATCTATATATTATTTATACAGATATTATTCGCCATATTATGGCGGTATTATTTATATATTATTTATACAGATATTATTTGCCATATTATGGCGGTATTATCTTTATAAAATTTATACAGGTATTATTTAGCATAGTATGGTGGTATTATCTTTATATAATTTATACAGATATTATTTAGCATATTATGGTGGTATTATTTATATATAATTTATACAGGTATTATGGCAGTATTATTTATACAGATATTATTTGCCATATTATGGCGGTATTATTTATATATAATTTATACAGGTATTATTTGCCATATTATGGCGGTATTCTTTATATATAATTTATACAGGTATTATTTGCCATATTATGGTGGTATTCTTTATATATCATTTATATGGGTATTATTTGCCATATTATGGCAGTATTATTTATATATAATTTATACAGGTATTATTTACCATATTATTGCGGTATTATTTATATAACCTGGCATGCTGTGGCAAAATTATTTAATATAAAGTATGGAGCTGTTATTTGGCATGTTATGGTGGTATTATTTATATGGAAAAAAGGGAATATAATTAGAAGTGGAAAACTGACGTGGGGAGCCTTGGCAACAGAGATGGCGGCTTTTTTTAAAAAAAAAATTTTTTAATGAAACCATTGCCAATAATTAGAGGAATATCATTCATATATTAGCGCCATAGAAGGTCTTCGCCTCCATAGGGGCAAAGGTGTAAAATAAAGTGATAGTGTATGTAGTTTTATTTCTCATGTCATGTATTCTTTATATCTAATTTATACAGTTATGGCGGTATTATTTATATAACCTCTGAAAGTGTTATTTGGCAACCGACATGGCGAGCCTTGGCAATAGAGATACCAGCTTTTTTTTTAATGAAACCATTGGTGATAACTAATCAGAGGGATATCAATCATATATTAGTACCATAGAAGTTCATAAAGGTGTAAAATAAAGTTATAATGTATGGAGGTATTAGTGTACATGTCATGGCGGTATTAGTTATACATACTTTATGGGGGTATTATGTCTCATGCTATGGCGGTATTATTTATACATACTTTATGGAGGTATTATGTCTCATGCTATGGCGGTATTATTGATATATACTTTATGGAGCTATTGTATCTCATGTCATTGTGGTATTATTTCTATATACTTTATGAAAATATTATTTGCCATGTTATGGCGATATTATTTATATAATCTCTAAAGCTATTATTTAGCATGCTGTGGCAAAATTATTTTATGTTAAGTAGGATGATATTATTTACATAGAAGTAAAGGGAATATAATTAGAAGCAGCGGATCTGAAAAAACAATGGTGACAGAGATGGCGACTTTTTTTCAGCAAAGCCATTGGCGGTACTTAGTCAGAGATGCTCATGTGTAAATAACCATGTAGCAGGGCGCCATAGAATCATTTCACCAGTCTAGGGAAAAAGGTGTAAAATACAGTAATTTATGGTTGTATTGATTGTCATGTTATGGCGGTATTATTTATATCTAATTTATGGAGGCATTATTTGGCATGCTATGGTGAAACTATTTTATATAAAGCAATGAGTTATTATTTGGCATGTTATGTTGGTATTATTTATATGTATATAAGAGAATATGATTAGGAGCAGAAAACCAACGTAGATGGCGGCATTTTTTTTTTAGTGAATCCATGGGTGATAATTAGTTATAGATAGTCATGTGTAAGTAAGCATTTATCAGGAATCATATATTAGCACCATAGAAGGATTTCACTGCCCTGGGGGCAAAAGTGTAAAATAAAGTAATAAAGAAGATATCATCATATATAAGAGGAACAGTAATACTAAAGGGCAATGACGGGAATAGGAGATGAATGTGGTAAAAATCCCACAAGGAGGCTTCATGTCTTATCCTTATAGAGCGGAGAGGGGGGTCTTAGCATTATTGGTTTGTGGACAGAATATGGGGAAGGGCTCAGGATGCAGCCAGTTACCTTACAGGCAAACAACAAAGGAGAAGAAAGTACTGGGTGGTCTCTGCAGGAAAATGAGGGAGGGATTTCAGGGGGAAATATGTAAATTGGAATATGTATCAGATAGATAGATAGATAGATAGATAGATAGATAGATAGATAGATAGATAGATAGATATGAGATAGATAGATAGATAGATAGATAGATAGATAGTAGATAGATAGATAGATAGATAGATAGATAGATAGATAGTAGATAGATAGATAGATAGATAGATAGGAGATAGAGAGATAGAGAGATAGATAGATAGATAGATAGATAGATAGATAGATAGATAGATAGATAGATAGATAGGAGATATAGTAACCCTCACTGAATCGAGTCCTGGACGTTCCTCCATTTCTGGAGCACTGGACCCCATGGATGGAGCTTAGGTCTTTCTGCAGGATTGCATATTTCCTAAACTAGGTTACTGATAGAAGATCCTTATTCAGCATATCCTCAGTATAGATTTCTTGGAATCACCTTCCCTCTGCGGAGTGTCAGGGGAATCTTAATTATTGTTTTGTTTTGTTTTTTAAATTGCACGACACTAACTTTATCACTTGGAACAGAAATTTCTTCCAATGACCAAATATCCACATTTTCAGGACTTGGATTGTGTCCATCATCTGCTGGCTTTTTCTTGCTCGGGGGATCTTTTGTCACATTACAGTTTCATTCACATCCTATTAAAGATAAAAATGCGACTATGAGATGTTTTCGTCCCTGTCCCATATCACAATCACAACTATATTCTGATATATTCTTCCTCACCTGGACATATCCAGATATATGGAGATAGAACTTCTCAAAACATTGTGATTTTGTGATACTCTGTCACAGGTTGTCTGTGTGTTGCCTGCTGCCTCAGCTAAGTAATAGGAGGGGCCTATATGTTCATTGTTTTTAGATTTAACCTCTTCCATTCCGTGCTATTTTCCCTGGTTCAGGACCATACATATTTTGGGGTTTTTCGTACCTGCAGTTTTGAGGGCCAAAACCTTGTATAGGAATGTATATGGAGGACGACTCCTGCTCCTGCCACCCCTCCATCCATACGTCACCCCGTATACAATCTATAGGCTCTGTCCTTGCACTCGGAGGTCCTGATTCCTTTCCCCATATTACGGCTGTGGTGTTACCTGAAATACCCCTTTTACCCTCTCCTAAATCCACTGGAGAGATCGGAGTTATAAGGCCGACATTTCTTTCTTCTCGCCCGCGATTGCAATCCAGCTAAATTCGCACATTGTAAGTGAACTGGCGCTCTCGCATTCCCTTCTGCGCATCCTTTGTGGATAGAATTAAAAATAATTCCTTTAAGGCTTAAGGTTAAACTAGCGGCAGACCCAATGTACCAGCGCGGCGCCGGATTATGCACAGCCTCGCGGAGATAAATCTCCCATTCCGATAAGGATTCATATTAGGACAATGTTTGTTTTGAGATGCGGCCACTATGTGGATTGCATTAGGAAAAACAGACTCAAAAAGTAGGAGGCCGGGTATTTTTACCTGTTCCCTGCATGTGCTCGGTAATACGCATTACTCAGCAGCAGATGGCGATAGAGAGCTCAGCTAGAAGCCCCTCTCAGATCTATCGGTGGAGAATTTGTGCTCTACTCTAAGATATGGTGGGAATGACAAAATATACTTGGGGGTGTGGGACATGTCAGGGATCTGGACCAAGTGACACCACATTCAGTTATGGCTCATGACTCATTTGTCCAGGGGGTGCCGAGGAGATGTGGACCCGCTTTTTGGGTGGCCCTATTTTTTATTTTTTTTTTTTTTTGGGGGGGGGTTATTTATATGGTGCTATTAGGGTGAGGAGGGGTAATGTGTATCAACACTATTTGTGTAGATGGTACTCTTTTTAGGGACTGTATATGAGGCTATTTTTAGTAACAGAGCATGGGTGACACTGTTTTTGGTAAACGCTGTATATTGTATATGTGGTGCTATTTTTAGGCACCATGTATGTATAGCACTATTTTGAGGGGATATTGTGTATTCAGCACTATTATGGATAGTATATATGGCACTATTTTTAGGGATACTGTATGTACGGCACTCTTTTGGGTGTTCATTGTGTATATGAGACAATTTTGGGAGAATATTGTGAATATGGCACTATTTTCTGGGATATTGTGTATATGGCATAGTTTTTTTGGGGGTATTGTGTATATAGCACTATTTGGGAGGGGTTCTATATAAAGCAGAAATTTCTGGGACACTGCATGTATGACACTATTTTGGAGGAATATTGTGTGTACAGTAGTGATGAGCGAGTAGTATTCGATAAAATATCTCGCCGGCATAGGTATGCGTGGAATCGGCCGAACACCAAGGGGTTAAACGCATCGAATTTTCATAATGTTTAACCCCTTGGTGTTCAGCCGATTACACGCATTCCTATGCCGGCGAGGTATTCCATTGGGGTGATATTGTGTATACAGCACTATTTTGAAGGGATATGGTGTATACAGCACTATTTTGGGGGGTATTGTGTATATGGCACTATATTTTGAGGAAACTGTTCATAGCATTATTTTTGAGGATGAGGTGCGGGACTATTTGATTAGATATTATGTATGCGGCACTATATTGGAGGACAGTGTACATGGCGGTATTGTACATACGACTATATCTAGAGGCAGTTTGTGTATGGCAGTATTGCAGAGATGTATATTAGTAATGTATAGATCTATGCCCCTTATTATAAGATCTCTGCCTGTATCTTGCAGGTACGTACATGGCTATATCAGTATGTGCACATATACATTACAGCCCCCTGCGGCCTGAAGCTGCTCTCTATAACATTTGCATTCCCAGGCGATGCCAGTTCATTTAGACAGCGGATATTCAGTCCTTCGTGTTGCTTATTGAACGCACCAGTGTGAAATTCTAAACCCTCCATATAGGGAACAGCTGGGCCAGGGTAATTTTAGGAAAAAACAGCGGAAAGGAAATCAATGCCCGGAGCAGGTAATGGGTCCGTCCTTTTATCTATGACATGTTGAGTAAGTGGATTCATAAAACAGGACCAGAACTATATGGAGCATAGAGAGGAGGCTTGGCGTGCATTATACGCTCCCATGCTTGAAAGTCACATTTGTGGGAAGCTGGATATGTGACTCCAATATTAGACAGAAGCTTTTAGCTCCTACATTGTCAGAGGAGAATCGCGGTTTTGTGGTTATCAAGACAAAGATAGGATATTTATCTCAGGAGCCGAGCAAGGTGACCAGAGCAGCGACTAGCTGACAACATCACAAACAGCACCGCCATGTTAGAGGATGCTCATCCGGTCAGGGTTGCCCGAAGCTTTGGGGTTCCTGACTGTTCCCCTAGCACTGCCTCCCATCTGTCAGGGCTGCCATAGGGGACGTGATTTATAAGGCTCACTAGATACTGTGGTACTGTGATACTAGATTCTGTTATCTGGGCTCTGTACGGTCCTGTTATCTGGGCTCTGTACGGTCCTGTTATCTGGGCTCTGTACGGTTTTGTTATCTGGGCTCTGTACGGTCCTGTTATCTGGGCTCTGTACGGTCCTGTTATCTGGGCTCTGTACGGTCCTATTATCTGGGCTCTGTACGGTCCTGTTATCTGGGCTCTGTACGGTCCTGTTATCTGGGCTCTGTACGGTCCTATTATCTGGGCTCTGTACGGTCCTGTTATCTGGGCTCTGTACGGTCCTGTTATCTGGGCTCTGTACGGTCCTGTTATCTGGGCTCTGTACGGTCCTGTTATCCGGGCTCTGTACCGTCCTGTTATCCGGGCTCTGTACCGTCCTGTTATCCGGGCTCTGTACCGTCCTGTTATCCGGGCTCTGTACCGTCCTGTTATCCGGGCTCTGTACCGTCCTGTTATCCGGGCTCTGTACCGTCCTGTTATCCGGGCTCTGTACCGTCCTGTTATCCGGGCTCTGTACCGTCCTGTTATCTGGGCTCTGTACCGTCCTGTTATCTGGGCTCTGTACCGTCCTGTTATCTGGGCTCTGTACCGTCCTGTTATCTGGGCTCTGTACCGTCCTGTTATCTGGGCTCTGTACCGTCCTGTTATCTGGGCTCTGTACCGTCCTGTTATCTGGGCTCTGTACCGTCCTGTTATCTGGGCTCTGTACCGTCCTGTTATCTGGGCTCTGTACCGTCCTGTTATCTGGGCTCTGTACCGTCCTGTTATCTGGGCTCTGTACCGTCCTGTTATCTGGGCTCTGTACCGTCCTGTTATCTGGGCTCTGTACCGTCCTGTTATCTGGGCTCTGTACCGTCCTGTTATCTGGGCTCTGTACCGTCCTGTTATCTGGGCTCTGTACCGTCCTGTTATCTGGGCTCTGTACCGTCCTGTTATCTGGGCTCTGTACCGTCCTGTTATCTGGGCTCTGCATGGTCCTGTTATCTGGGCTCTGTACGGTCCTATTATCTGGGCTCTGTACCGTCCTGTTATCTGGGCTCTGTACCGTCCTGTTATCTGGGCTCTGTACCGTCCTGTTATCTGGGCTCTGTACCGTCCTGTTATCTGAGCTCTGTACTGTCCTGTTATCTGGGCTCTGTACGGTCCTGTTATCTGGGCTCTGTACCGTCCTGTTATCTGGGCTCTGTACCGTCCTGTTATCTGGGCTCTGTACGGTCCTGTTATCTGGGCTCTGTACCGTCCTGTTATCTGGGCTCTGTACGGTCCTATTATCTGGGCTCTGTACCGTCCTGTTATCTGGGCTCTGTACGGTCCTGTTATCTGGGCTCTGTACCGTCCTGTTATCTGGGCTCTGTACGGTCCTGTTATCTGGGCTCTGTACCGTCCTGTTATCTGGGCTCTGTACCGTCCTGTTATCTGGGCTCTGTACCGTCCTGTTATCTGGGCTCTGTACCGTCCTGTTATCTGGGCTCTGTACCGTCCTGTTATCTGGGCTCTGTACCGTCCTGTTATCTGGGCTCTGTACGGTCCTGTTATCTGGGCTCTGTACGGTCCTGTTATCTGGGCTCTGTACGGTCCTGTTATCTGGGCTCTGTACCGTCCTGTTATCTGGGCTCTGTACCGTCCTGTTATCTGGGCTCTGTATGGTCCTGTTATCTGGGCTCTGTACCGTCCTGTTATCTGGGCTCTGCATGGTCCTGTTATCTGGGCTCTGTACGGTCCTATTATCTGGGCTCTGTACCGTCCTGTTATCTGGGCTCTGTACCGTCCTGTTATCTGGGCTCTGTACCGTCCTGTTATCTGGGCTCTGTACCGTCCTGTTATCTGGGCTCTGTACCGTCCTGTTATCTGGGCTCTGTACGGTCCTGTTATCTGGGCTCTGTATGGTCCTGTTATCTGGGCTCTGTACGGTCCTGTTATCTGGGCTCTGTACCGTCCTGTTATCTGGGCTCTGTACCGTCCTGTTATCTGGGCTCTGTACGGTCCTGTTATCTGGGCTCTGTACGGTCCTGTTATCTGGGCTCTGTACCGTCCTGTTATCTGGGCTCTGTACCGTCCTGTTATCTGGGCTCTGTACCGTCCTGTTATCTGGGCTCTGTACGGTCCTGTTATCTGGGCTCTGTACCGTCCTGTTATCTGGGCTCTGTACCGTCCTGTTATCTGGGCTCTGTACCGTCCTGTTATCTGGGCTCTGTACGGTCCTGTTATCTGGGCTCTGTACGGTCCTGTTATCTGGGCTCTGTACCGTCCTGTTATCTGGGCTCTGTACGGTCCTGTTATCTGGGCTCTGTACGGTCCTGTTATCTGGGCTCTGTATGGTCCTGTTATCTGGGCTCTGTACCGTCCTGTTATCTGGGCTCTGCATGGTCCTGTTATCTGGGCTCTGTACGGTCCTATTATCTGGGCTCTGTACCGTCCTGTTATCTGGGCTCTGTACCGTCCTGTTATCTGGGCTCTGTACCGTCCTGTTATCTGGGCTCTGTACCGTCCTGTTATCTGGGCTCTGTACCGTCCTGTTATCTGGGCTCTGTACCGTCCTGTTATCTGGGCTCTGTACCGTCCTGTTATCTGGGCTCTGTACGGTCCTGTTATCTGGGCTCTGTACGGTCCTGTTATCTGGGCTCTGTACCGTCCTGTTATCTGGGCTCTGTACCGTCCTGTTATCTGGGCTCTGTACGGTCCTGTTATCTGGGCTCTGTACCGTCCTGTTATCTGGGCTCTGTACGGTCCTGTTATCTGGGCTCTGTACCGTCCTGTTATCTGGGCTCTGTACCGTCCTGTTATCTGGGCTCTGTACCGTCCTGTTATCTGGGCTCTGTACCGTCCTGTTATCTGGGCTCTGTACCGTCCTGTTATCTGGGCTCTGTACGGTCCTGTTATCTGGGCTCTGTACCGTCCTGTTATCTGGGCTCTGTACCGTCCTGTTATCTGGGCTCTGTACCATCCTGTTATATGGGCTGTGTACATTTTTGTGGTCCTGCAATGGTAAAGCAAGGCAGGTGTGAACACACTCTGACATATCTGCTCTGCTCTTCATTGTCCCTTCCCTCCCATTCACAAATACAAAGCTCCTCTCAAGCTGCCCCTTTTTTCTCGATTGCTCTTCCTTGGTCAGACAATCCCAGTGAAGCCTACTACCCTCACCTATTTGGACAGGGCCCTTTAGTGACTATGTCTTATCAGGATGTGTGTCCTGTTCTATGCCTATACAGAACTGTACAATATCTGTGTATTCTGCGGGCCGTCATAGTCACAGAGCGAGCATTCCCTCTCCATCCGCTTCTAGAGATTGTCCGGCCCATGTCCCAGTTTTAATTAATCACCATAAATTTTAATGCCCTATTTTATTGAATACATCTGCGTCCCGTGCTGCGTACTTTCGTCTCGCGGCTCATTGTTCTTATGACCCGCTGTGTGCGCTTGTATATAACCCTGCAGTGCCGAACAAGAAAAATATATATATTTCAGCTGCATTTTCTCCTTTTCAGCGCTCCGCCAATAGGTTTAGCTCTATAGAATACCTGAATGTGCCGGTGTGTTCCAAATAGCACTTTGTCTCGCAACAAAAAAAAAGACCGCGCTCATTTCTTTCGTAAAAGCGTAATTTTTTTTAAACTAAATATTATGCCGTAAGATAATAGCTAATGGCGTCAATACGCCGAAACCTACAGTTAAAATTTAAAAAAAAAAATATTCAAAAATTTTAAAAAAATATTCAAAAAATTTTTAAAAAAAATTTAATTTTTTTTTTCTGTCTTCTCATTTCGTTCCAGCTTCAAGCAGCGGCCAACGGAGCAACCGAAGAAAAACAGCCTCCGAAATCTCGGCGAGCAACAGACAAAAGACAAAAGGTTTCTATACGGATCTATGGAACTAATTGTGTCTTTAAGCAGTAAAGTGGTTCTTAAGGAGAAAAAATATAAGTGCAATTGTTTCCAGTGAATAGGGAAATCAATGTCTTGTGTCTGGGAGGTAGCGCTCCTTCTCTCTGGGTACAAACACCTAAGGGGGGGGGGGGGGATTAGTATATACAGTGGCGGTGCCGGATTTTCACGTAAGGACCCGGTGAATAGGAAATATAATGGCTTCTTTCTGCAAACCTATTATCTCTGTAGTGCATTAGAGTGTAATCTTTGCAACATGTGTCATGAATAGGAGCAGCCGGGCCCGCCAATCTATATGTTTATCATTATTCCAGCTACTTTCCATCTGGCTGCTGTCAAGAGACTCCGGGGCTGTCCGTACGCCATCCACTCCCCCCCTCCCCGCGTCCGTCTCATGTGACATTTATAATAGCGCCATAGCGCCTTCCCTGGCTGGCTATACAGGCTAGTTACGGATTCAGCAAGGCAACCTGGAACGCGGAGATAAGCGGCCACCTTTCCAGATAAAGATATACGTTTCGGCCGGCGTGCATTCAATTAAAATAAAAAAATTCAAAATTCAAAAACATACACAAAAATTTTCCGAATGTGTTAATCAACAGGATGGCGTAAAGGTTTGCTGTCAGGACACCTGTCTGGCAGTGAATACATTGATGGGTATTTTTTTTGGGGAGGGGATTTCTATTTAGTTCTGGCGATGTGCATAAATTTACAGCGCAAAAGGTTATCGCTGATTCATAAGGAGATTACGGATGCAGAATGCTGGGCTCAGGCGCGGCGAGGGGGCCGCCCTATGTAGATTTAGGGACTAGATTTTAAGGGTGGCCGCGGGGATGGAAAGTAAAAGGTCGCACCCGTGGGAATATGCATATGGAAATTTTTTGTTTGCTTCTAGGCAGCTCATATCTTATGGAAATGATATTCTAAAGGTTCCTTTATATAGGACTAAGGCGCTGTTCACATCTATGTTGTATATCACAAAAGCTAGCGACATGGATACCAACAGCGCCCAACTTTTTCGGGGTTCTGCCAAGGTGCCATTGTCACAGGAAGTAGATTTTTTTTCATTTGTAGTTGCTAACTTTGAGAAAAATTTTTAGGGATGGGGCGTAATTTTGTGCAGGTGTGTCCTGCAGTGGGCGGGGTTTACCCAAAAAAGAAAATTAAACCACACCCTTGTTTACATGCCAGACCCCATGTTTACATATACCTCCACCTATTCACTCCCACACAATAATGCTTATTTAGTGGTTCCCACATATCTAGTGTTCTTTTAGTGACTCCCAACGGGATATAATGCCCTGTTATGGTCCCCACACAGTATAATATACACATTATGCACATTATAATATCCCCTCTACTAGCCCCACAAGCCTTATAATGCCTCATTAGTGGCCCCATACAGTATAATGCTCCATTTTATTGCTCCACACAGTATAATGCCCCCTTTACTAGCCCCCACAGTATAATGCCCCCATAGTAGCCCCATACAGTATAATGCTCCCTTTTATTGCTCCACACAGTATAATGCCCCCTTTACTAGCCCCCACAGTATAATGCCCCCATAGTAGCCCCATACAGTATAATGCTCCCTTTTATTGCTCCACACAGTATAATGCCCCCTTTACTAGCCCCACATTATAATGTCCCCATAGTAGCCCCATACAGTATATTGCTCCCTTTTATTGCTCCACACAGTGTAATGCCCCCTTTACTAGCCCCACATTATAATGTCCCCATAGTAGCCCCATACAGTATATTGCTCCCTTTTATTGCTCCACACAGTATAATGCCCCCTTTACTAGCCCCGCATTATAATGTCCCCATAGTAGCCCCATACAGTATATTGCTCCCTTTTATTGCTCCACACAGTATAATGCCCCCTTTACTAGCCCCACATTATAATGTCCCCATAGTAGCCCCATACAGTATATTGCTCCCTTTTATTGCTCCACACAGTATAATGCCCCCTTTACTAGCCCCCACATTATAATGTCCCCATAGTAGCCCCATACAGTATATTGCTCCCTTTTATTGCTCCACACAGTATAATACCCCCTTTACTAGCCCCACATTATAATGTCCACATAGTAGCCCCATACAGTATAATGCTCCCTTTTATTGCTCCCCACACAGTATAATACCCCCTTTACTAGCCCCCACAGTATAATGTCCCCATAGTAGCCCCATACAGTATATTGCTCCCTTTTATTGCTCCACACAGTATAATACCCCCTTTACTAGCCCCACATTATAATGTCCACATAGTAGCCCCATACAGTATAATGCTCCCTTTTATTGCTCCCCACACAGTATAATACCCCCTTTACTAGCCCCCACAGTATAATGCCCCCATAGTAGCCCCATACAGTATAATGCTCCCTTTTATTGCTCCCCAAAGTATAATGCCCCCTTTACTAGCCCCCACAATATAATTCCCCCATAGTAGCCCCGTACAGTATAATGCTCCCTTTTATTGCTCCCCACAGAATAATGTTGCCTTTACTAGCCCCCACAGTATAATGCCCCTATAGTAGCCCCATACAGTATAATGCTCCCTTGTATTGCTCCACACACAGTATAATACCCCTCTACTAGCCATGCACAACATAACACCCCCTTAGTGGCCCCATACAGTATAATGCCCCATTTTATTTCTCCTCACACAGTATAATGCCCCCTTTACTAGGCTCCTCACATAATGCTCCCATTGTTGCCCCATAAGGTATAATGCTCCATTGCTCCCTTTTACTGATCTCCACATAATGCCCCATGTACTAGTCCTACACAGTATAATGCTCCTATTGCTTGCCCCCACACAGTAAAATACCCCCTTAGTGGCCACACAAAGTATAATGCTCCCTTTTATTTCTCCACACAAAGTATAATGCTCCCTTTTATTTCTCCACACAAAGTATAATGCTCCCTTTTATTTCTGCACACACAGTATAATGCCTCTTTGCTGGCCCCCACACAGTATAATGCAGCAAGTTTCTACCTCATGCAAAAAGTGCTTTATTCACATTGATAGAGGTCAGTATTTTTCTGTAACATCCCACCTGATCCTGTAGGTGCTTTTGAGTGGGGCTGACCTGTATGCAGCAGATTCTCCCCTACTTTCTGTGTGCAGTGTAAGGCAGTCTATCTTTGGAGTGTGGAGGACACTGGAAAACATACAAACTCCATACAAATGTTATCCTTGGCTGGATTAGTCCAGTACCGCAGGCAGGGGTGTAGTTATATAATGTGCAGAGACTCTGCAGGCCCTGGACGCATCAATGGCAGTGCCCTAATTTCTCCAAATATCTTACTGGTATATTGACAAATATGACAATTTATTAGCAATGGAAACCCTATGGAATGGCCCTGTTTGATTCAGGTGACCCCTAACCTATCTATCTGCAGGGCTGGGTTGATAGGTTGGGTTCCAGTGACACTCCCTTTAAGAACAAAGCTACCCTTTATCCACATCTCTGCATTTACTCGCTTGCTCTTGTTTTCATGCGGCGCTTTGTTCCTTATTTATACAAATGCAGAAAATGCTATTGAATAAGCGCATCAGTCACTACTGTAGAAGCTAGGTAACAATACGCGGGCACGGAGATGATTCACCATTGTGCGACCTAGGGAAGACCTCACTATAGAATATTCAAGTACGCTCTGCCTTTCAGATCAATAACCTGCCTATAGTTTAATTGCCGCCTGCTAGTTAAGAACAAGGCTTAGAAGCCATAGATACAACACAGTACGTAGAGAGAATCCGCTCTACAACATAATGCGCATGTAGTGCACTGGATGCCCCGCTTGTGTGTAGTCGATATATTGTGTATAGAGAAAGAAAGCCTGCACTCCATAAGAGATAAAAGGCACTTAGTGATGACGGTGCTGCTGCTGCCGAGGAGCTCAGGCGGTGAACCGATTGTCTGGAGATGCCAGTCGCCTCTCTCGTTCAATATACTTAGAATACTGAGAAGTTCATAGGTAGGTAGGGCTGTGGGGGCATTTGCCACAGAAATATGGTCGGCCCAAAGAACCCAAGTCCAACACCTTATCTTCCTACATCATTGGAAGCTCCTTCTGTGAATCAAAACCACAAATTTCCCTCTAATTCCGGGCCCACTGATACTCACCACCCCATATACACTGATATTCACCTCCCCCCTACACTGATACTCACCCCCTCCCCCACTGATACTCACCGCCCCCTCTCTACACTGATACTCACCACCCCATATACAATGATATTTACCTCCCCCTCCCTCCTCTCTCCTCGGCTTCGTAGTGAAACAGATTTCACCAAAATTTTTCAAAAATTAAACTTTTGGGGTTCACCACCCAGAATTATTATTATACTCTGGGTTCTCATAAGACCTCAGAGTAAAGGAAGTGAAGGCCCCGGGGAGGTATGGAAACATAAACCGTAATACTCACCTTCCCCTCCTTACACTGATACTCACCTCCCCCTCCTTACACTGATACTCGCCTCCCCCTCCTTACACTGATACTTGCCTCCCTTTCACTACATTGATACTCACCTCCCCCTCCCTACACTGATACTCACCTCCCCCTCCCTACACTGATACTCACCTCCCCCTCCTTACACTGATACTCACTTCCACTTCAATACACTAATACTCACCTCCCCCTCCCTACATTGATACCTCCCCTCCTTACATTGATACTCACCTGCACTTCACGACACTGATACTCATCTCCCCCTTCCTACACTGATACTCACCTCCCCTTCACTACACTGATACGCACCCCCCCTACAATGATACTCACTCACTCCCTATATTGATACTCACCACCCCTTCCCTTCACTGATACTCACCTCCCCCTCCTTAAACTGATACTCACCTCCCCCTCCTTACATTGATACTCACCTCCCCCTCCCTACACTGATATTAACATCCCCTTCACTACAGTGATACTCATCTCACTCTCCCTACAGTGATATTTACCTCCCCCTACACTGATACTCACCACCCCATATACACTGATATTCACCTCCCCCCTACACTGATATTCACCTCCCCCTCCCTACACTGATACTCACCCCCTCCCTATATTGATACTCACCTCCCCCTCCTTAAACTGATACTCACCTCCCTCTCCTTACACTGATACTCACTTCCCCCTCCCTACACTGATATTAACATCCCCTTCACTACACTGATATTCACCTCCCCCTCCCTACACTGATACTCACCACCCCATATACACTGATATTCACCTCCACCTCCCTCATCTCTCCTCGGCTTCCCTCTGGTCCTCTGCAGTCTTCTTCTAGCCTCCTGGGTGACATCACAGGTCCCCGGGTATCACTAAGCCTTTCATTGGGCTTCAGTGGTCAATAGAACTGATGATTAATGTGTGGTAGTAATAGGAAGTAATGGCACTTGTCCTATAAATATGACTATGAAGTGTAGACCTCCTATCGCTGTACTTAAAGGGGTTGTCCAGTCACAACAACAAAATGACCCCCCTATCCAAGGAAGGGTCCACAGAGTTGGAGTTGTAAATGTGAAGCTGAGCTCTGCCGCCTCTGTAATGCCATGTCCATAGTGATGAGCCAAACTGGTAACAAGATAACATTAAAGCAGAAATATGTAAAATATGATAAAAATTTATTTAATACACAACATTTCCACATCTAAAGGTCATCTAATGCTAATAAGGTTGTGTAAGGACAGTCAGGCAGCCGTGCATTTAAAGGGAATGTGTCGCCAAGTTTATACATGTATTTGTTAACACCAGATCGGGATATTTTTCACTTTTTTAAAATCTGATTTTTTTATTCTATTTCCTGTACATAAGTATGGGGGCGGCCATCTTGCCTGAGCTTCTCCTCTGCTCTCTATGGGAGACATCTTGCATCTTGACCCTGGTCTACACCATTCTCCATCTATATTGTGTCTACCTATTCAGAAGACTAATGGAAGATTATGTAGATAATCTGTTTTCCCTTAGCCCAAACAGCAGCACAAGATGGGGTATTCCTGCCCCTGTGTACTGTTAGGACAGGTGGAACTTTTAATAAACTAACTAGTTACCCTCCCATAAAAGGTCCAGGAGACCTCCCCCTCCCTGTGTTAGTCTCCAAGTACCATACCGACTATAATAATTTATCCTTTAACAAGAAAGGGAGGGAGCTTTGTGCTGCTGTTTGGGCTAAGGGAAAACAGATTATCTACATAATCTTCCATTCCCCCTACGCCCAAACAGCAGCACAAGATGGGGACTTAACAAGTAATACCCCTTCTAGGGAGGGAGATCCTGACAAGCAGAGGTCAGGATAGAATAACCAAAAGATTTTGCCTTGGAAACATGCCAGTCTAACCTATAGTGTCTGGCGAACGTCAAGTGGGAAGACCAAGATGCAGCCGCACAGATTTGGTCTACTGAGAGGGATTGCCTCTCTGCCCATGATGCAGCCACCGACCTGGTAGCGTGGGCTCGCAAAAATTCCGGAACCTGCAGCCCTTGTGACTGTAAGGCCACTGAGATGGCTTCTCTGATCCACCTCGACAGAGTGGGTTTGGATGCCTTGACACCTCTGTTGTGACCAAAAAAATTGATAAGCAGGTTTTCTGACTTACGGAATGGGCCTGTTCGGTCCAGGTATACTTGCAATGTTCGCACCAGATCCAGACTATGCATCCTCTCCTCCCACTCCGAGGAGGGAGAGGGGAAAAAAGTGGGCAAGGTTATAGTCTGGTTTATATTTTCCACTGACGGAACCTTGGGCAGAAAACCTTGAACAAACCTAAGCTGGACTCTGTCTGGAAAAAAGACTGTGTATGGCTCTGATGCCGCCAAGGCCTGGAGCTCACCCACTCGCTTGGCCGATGTGATCGCCAGCAAAAAAGTCACCTTCCAAGAGAGGTACTTGAAGTCCACTTCAGCTAAAGGTTCAAATGGAGGGCCACATAGCCCTTGCAGGACCGCAGCTAAGTCCCATTGGGGAGCCGGGGGCCGAACCGGGGGTCGGAGCCTGGAGGCCCCTTTCTGGAATTGCCTTATAAGAGGATTCTGAGACAGTCTAGTCCCCAATAGAGCGGATAACGCCGAGACATGTACTCTCAAGGTGGCTGGGGACAATTCCTTGTCCAACCCTTCTTGTAAAAACTCCAGGACTGATTCGATAGATGTTGTATCGCACTGCCTCCTGGCTCCCCAATCGTTAAATACTTGGGCGATCCTCTGGTAACTACGATTGGTTGAGTCCGCTCTAGAGTGGGCCAGTGTTCTTAAAACGGCCTGGGACAATCCTCTGTCTCCACGTACGGTGCGGTCAACCTCCAGGCAGTGAGGTTGAACCTGTCCAGATCCTGGCAGAGCTGACTGTTTAGAGTTACCAGGTTTTGGACACACGGAAGCCTCCAGTAGGTCCCTCGACTCATTACCATGAGGTGGGTAAACCATGCCCTTTTCGGCCAGAACGGCATGATGACAATGGCCGATGTCTGGTCCTGCCTGAGTTTTGCCAACACCCTGGGAATCATTGGAATGGGAGGAAAAACGTATACTAGTTTGAAGCTCCAGGGTATTGACAGGGCATCGATCGCCAAGGGATTGCCGTCCCGGTACAGGGAGCAAAACCGTCCCACCTTGGCGTTGTGTTGGGTGGCCATCAGATCCACCTCGGGGAGACCCCATATCCTGGTAAGCTGTTGGAAAATTTCCAGGGACAGGGACCATTCGGCTGTTGTCACTAGTCCCCTGCTTAGTTGATCTGCCAGGACGTTGAGGTGGCCTTTGATATGTACCGCTGACAGCCGGGACAAATTCTTCTCCGCCCATGAAAATATCAGATCGGTCACCCGCATCAAGGAGGGGGACCTGGTGCCCCCTTGTTTGTTGATATATTGGACGGCCGTTGAATTGTCTGTTCTTACTCTGACAGCCTTCCCTTGGAGATGGGGAGTCAGAGTCCGTAGTGCCAGAAAAACTGCCGTAAGTTCTCGCCAATTGGAGGAGCGAGTTCTCTCCTGCGGGTTCCATGTTCCCCGTATTAGGGTCTCCCCCAGATGCGCTCCCCAGCCTGTTAGGGAGGCATCTGTGGTCAACAGGGTCCAGGAGGTCTGGACCGTGGACCTCCCGTCTTTGAGTTGGGACCACCATTGTAGTGATCGACGGGCACTGATGGAAAGCTGGATAGGCTTCTGAAGTCCCATGGGACTGTGGTTCCATACTCTCAGGATCTCGAGTTGTAACGGGCGCATGTGCCATAGAGCCCAGGGAACTGCCTCGATGGTCGCGGACATGAGACCTAGGACCTTCATCGCTGTCCTGATTGTAACCTCCCTGGTTCGGGATAGGTAGTGAACCGCTCGACCAATCTTCTCTTTTCGAGGAGAGGGCAGGGAGATCATCATACTGAGAGAATCCAGGTTGAACCCTAGGAATTGAATCCGGGTAGATGGAACCACTACTGACTTTTGCCAGTTTACTAGCCAGCCCAGTTCGCTTATAAATGCCACTGTGATGCTCAACTGCGTGGCGAGGAGCTCCCTTGACTGAGCTTTTATTAGCCAATCGTCTAGATATGGGACAATAAATATCCCCTGGAGGCGCAGGGCGGCTATGACCGGGGCCACTACCTTTGTAAAGGTGTGGGGGGCTGAGGTTATACCGAACGGGAGAGCTGTAAACTGGAAGTGATGTAATCTTCCGTTTAGATATGTGGCAATCCGTAAATATTTTCTGTGTGGAGGATAGATAGGAATATGGAGGTATGCGTCCCTCAAATCCAAGGTGACGAATAGATCTCCTGGCTGCAGAAAAGGGAGAACCGACCTTATGGTCTCCATCCGGAACCGGACCTTGCGGATAAATTGATTTACATACCTTAGGTTGATAATCATGCGCCACCCTCCGGTCGATTTTGGCACTAGAAACACGGGTGAGTAGACGCCTTGCCCTTGTTCGTTCAGGGGGACGGGTTCCAATGCAGCCTTGTCGATATACTCCAACACAGATCTTTGCAGATGAAGTTGTTTGGTGCCCTGAAGAGGGCGGGTCCTCCTGCATCTGTCTGGAGGAAGGGAAAGGAAGTTTATTTTGTAGCCTTCCCCGTATAAGTTGGAGAACCCAAGGATCCTGGATCTGATGGTGCCAGGCGGTTAAATGTAAGGAGAGACGACCCCCCACCTTGGCCCTGCAGGCAAGGGGGTCGTGACAGTCAGAAGGTGGATCTTTTCTCACCACCACGGGAGGAACCTCGACCGCCTCTTGGGCCCGAGGGGCGCCTACGGAACTGGCCTCTAGACATGCCTCTGGAGGGGGCGTAGCCCCGAAAGGATCGTTGCCTGGATCCTGTGGACTGGGGCAGGTTCTTACCCTTTGAATCGGCCAGACCCTCCATTATCCGGTCGAGTTCGCTGCCAAATAGCCTGCCGGGCTCGAATGGCAAGGCGCATAAATTAAACTTGGAGGCATTATCTGCCCTCCAGGGCTTAAGCCAGAGGGGGCGCCTTGCGGCGGTGGACAATGCCATGGATCTTGCGGCCAGCTTGACCTGGTAGAAGGCCGCCTCCGAGAGATAGTCAGACATGAGGGAAATATTTGTCATGGCCGACAGCAAGTCGTCCCGATGGACCCCGGAGTCAATATCTCTCTCCAGCTTAGAGATGTCTGACCGCAGTTTAGCGACCACCTCGCTAGCCGCAATGCCCACTGAGGCCTGTGCCGAGGAAGAGGCGTATACACGCCTCAGGGATCCCTCCGCCCTGCGATCCATCACATCTTGGAGGTTAGAGCCATCCTCCGCTGGTACCACCGTGCGCTTTG
The DNA here is from genome assembly GCF_031893055.1 of Leptodactylus fuscus. Lineage (NCBI taxonomy): Eukaryota > Metazoa > Chordata > Amphibia > Anura > Leptodactylidae > Leptodactylus > Leptodactylus fuscus. The sequence goes on from NC_134265.1 coordinate 352,263,778, forward strand.
ACAGTTTGGAGACGGCTATGTCAACCTTGGGCGGAGGGCCCCAGGAGCTGGATTGTGCCTCGGATAGGGGAAAAAGAGACCTAAAGCGTCTAGACGCAATGAATGGGCGTTCAGGGAACCGCCATTCAGCCTCCAGCCTTTTTACCAAGTCTGGGTCCGCCCTGAAGGCTCTGAGAGAGGTAGATGGAGCCTCCTCAGCCGCCTCCTCCAACTCCTTAGCCCGAACCACTCTTAGCAGTTTGGGCATCCTCTCCACCGAGAATACCGGCTTAGATGGGTCCAGGTTGTCCTCCGCCGAGGATACCTCGTCCAAGATCTGGAGACCCTCCATCGGTGGGAGAGAAGGAGGCGAATCCAGCCGTGGTCTCTTGGCCAATTGAGAGATAGAGAATTTCATCTCTTTCATCGACTCCTCGACGAATTCCCTTACCCAACCGACCATGTCACGGACAGAAGTGTCTTCTGAGGGGGGACCCCGACACCCGCGACAACATTGGTAAGCGTAGCCATCAGGTAAGGGGACTTCGCATTTGGCGCAGGCAAGGTGGCGACGCTTACTGGAAGCCTTCCTTTTAGGGTTATCCGCCACTGAAGAGGAGGATGACATCTAAGGAAAAACATATTACTCATTATTTCCCTTACCTTTGCAGCCTCTACCCTGAGGGCCCACCAGGGGGCATACATCACCTTTTGAAAGGAATTTCAGCACCTGTGGTGTCAGGAAATTTTCTTCTACTTTCTGGTTGCCCAGGGAGAGTAGGAACCTGCAAGCTAAGCAGACAGGCAACCTACTCTGGGCAGACCAGGAAGAAATAGGGAGAAACGGGGGCGGGGCGAACCTTAGCTCCGCCCCCTTCCAGCGCCTCGGCTAGAGCCAGGCTTGGGGGCACCATTTTATTCCTAGCCTAAGATGGCTAGGAGGATGGAGTGGAGGGGGACACTATCCCTTTAAATCCAGCACAAAAAGCGGGGTGGGAGCGCTGCTCAAGCGCTCCCAAAGTCCGGCCGAGCGGGGACGACGGTCCGCGCATGCGGGAAGAGAGGAAGTCCGCGGAGCACCAGCAAATAGTGCCCGCGGCGAAACAAGGAACCGCATCTACAGTTCCCCCCGGCAGCCGGACGAGTGGCGCCGCAGCGCCGAGAACAGATACGCTGCCTCACCATCCCCCCCCCCCCCCGCTGTAGCACAGATGGGGCCGCGCCAGACCGGAGAAGGCAGGAGGCGCCGTCAAGGAGGCAAAGAAAGCCCCAAACCCCCGGTAAGACTCTGATAGCAGCAGCACAAGATGGGGGAGGGGGGGGGGGGGCTAGAAAAGGGAGATTTCCTCCATAAAAAGAGAAAATGTGTGGGAGAGGAGGAGACCTCTCCCTCCACCTGTCCTGGTAACAGGACAGAAAAAAACACAGGGAGGGGGAGGTCTCCTGGACCTTTTATGGGAGGGTAACTAGTTAGTTTATTAAAAGTTCCACCTGTCCTAACAGTACACAGGGGCAGGAATACCCCATCTTGTGCTGCTGTTTGGGCGTAGGGGGAATGACACCTTTGCTCTCGGGGTTTCTCTAGTCTGTGGGATGGGAGAACTTCCATCACCATAACTGGTTTGGAGATGACACATTTTGGTGATGGATATACAAAGGTCATTCTATCATGTCGCTCGTGTCAATTGTCTGCAGTCTTCTGGAGGCCTCATATCTAGAATCCGTGCAAGTGTTAGCCTGAACATCCTTGTCACAGAAGATCAGGCGTCAAGTTGTCCTCCCCTGACAGGTTCTCCTACGTTATTAAGATCAATGGTTGCCTATTTCATCATTTGACCAATTTGATTCTTCAAACAAACCTTGGAGTAAAATGTCAGGGCCGTATTAACAAGCCATCACTCTTTGTCAAGTGAGATTTCGGATCTATTGACAGCACCTCATAAATTTTCTAGTCATAACCCATTACACCGCTGACACATCCTCCAACATTTAATGAGACGTATGATAGTCAGCTCCCTCTCGAAATGACAGAGAGATTGGTGTGTACCTTCTTCTAATTGTCATAGTCTGGAAATCTCAGGTGACATGGATAAGACAAGGTATCAGCCGCATGAACGGATCAAATTATCCTCTAAGGGGTGATGGTAAATGTCTTAAACATGAAAACATGCTAAAGGCTCAGAGATCAGAGATTATTAGCGGTCAAAGTTCCTCAGGGGTGGGATTTTAATTTTTAAGAACAAGTCCCCGAGGTTCAAAGCAAGTTAAAGTTTGTGAAAATCTCACATGTATTTGGAAAGGAAGGACCTGATGGTATAGTGGTATATGTGATACCCAGGGAAATAACTAAGTACCCCCCTTTCCAACAACTTGGGTAAGAGTCTAGGTTCTCAGTTAGCCCCAGGACTTACAGTAGATGCCTGAATCTCAAATATCTTAACATGCAGGAGTAAAGAAATAGCAGTTTTGGTCCTCTGCTCATTATTGTTTGGGTCTGAAGAGACACCAGAATATAATAATAGAAGTTCCATTTCGGATTTCCAAACAAAATCACAAACGAAATACATTCAGCACCGCCTCTTCTGATACTTGACAATCTGCCATCTGGGGCAAGATGCTCATCTTGCATCATGGCAGATGAAACCCTTCCCAGAGGGATAGGCCACACAAAAGGGATACAGATTTAGCCAAAGAAATTCATAAAGTAGACACTTGAATATTGGGAAATATGATTATTAGAAATGAGTGAACAGTGTTCGATCGAATTGATATTCGATTGAATATCAGGCCATTTGAGGTATTCGATTCCAATCGAATACCACGAGGCAAACGCACTTTTTTTGCACCAATAACTGTGCTGGGGAGATGGGACAGGAACTACGACAATGGAGGCATCGAAAAACAATCGGAAAAAGGAATTGACTGGCTAAATCAGGTGACCTCCAATTTATATGAATAGTCAATTTCAGATTCGGTTCATATGAGACTGTGAACTATGTGACTGTGAGACAGGGGCATATGTACAGGCAGGGTTAGCTAGGGATTACCTTTATTTAGGTGGGAATGTCACTCACCTAGCTTTTTGGGGCTCTATCTGGTCGGGATCCCTGTCAGCTTGCGATATGCACGAGCTGACTTTTTCCCATAGGAATGCATTGACCAGCGTTGATTGGCCGAAAGTCATACAGAGTAAGTTGGTTTTGCCAGAGGCTTGTCTGTGAGGAGGAGGAGTCTTAAGATCGGTCCACAGCAGTCTCCATTGTGGTCTGATCTTAGACTCCGCCTCCTCTGGCAGAACCAGCTTTGATTGGCCAAATGCTGTTCTCTGTATGGCATTTGGCCAATCAACGCTGGTCAATGCATTCCTATAGGAAAAATTCAGCTCCCGCATAACGCAAGCTGCCAGGGATCCTGACGAAATAGTGGCATAATACGGGTACTTGGGCTTGTTATATCCGCCCAGACATGCTTCCCCTGCTGTCCCAGTTGCATTGCAGAGGTGGCATCATTTCCTGAGGTGTCATAGTGGACTTGGTGACCCTCCTGAGTCGAAGTGTGGCTTCCCCTGAAACGAAGCATTTTTCCCCATAGACTATAATGGGGTTTGATATTCGTTTGAATAGTCGAATATTGAGGGGCTATTTGTAACGAATATCGAATCTCAAATATTTCACTGTTTGCTCATCTCTAATGATTATAAATGGCACACGGTAGACAAGGACAAGTCACAGATGAGCACTAGGGCCTAGGAACTTGAATTGAACATGTGCTCTGCATACAGCAAGGTTAGCTATAGATGCCATAATAATGATGGGACATTTATAAGGCAGCATTACCCATAGTCTTGTCTTCTGCACATCTCCCGCTCTACAGTAGTCTGCGCGGATAATGTGAACGTGTTACTAATTGCAGAGTAAATGCTCAGTAGAATTACTGACAGATGTTCCTTCTTCTGACCATATAAAGCTGCGATATTAAAAGCTGAAGCCAAATAAAATTGTATTGTTTTATCTGGTAATTAGATTAGTAATTGCCGTAGAGAGTGACGGAGGCTCCGCCATCGAGAAAGCTGTTTTTCATCTCAAAAGAAAATAATAAAGTCGCAGCCAGGAAACTGCAATATACCCCTGCGCTTATACATTATATTACGTATAGTTTAGGGGCATTTAGTGTCAAAGCGTAATGGGTGCAGGTGGATCTTACTAGGGTAAATTCGCCATGGCACAACACATAGCTTGTAGATTGTGAGCCCCATATAGGGATCACAATGTACTATTTTTTCCTATCAGTATGTCTTTGTAGAATGGGAGGAAATCCAGGAAAACACGGGGAGAACATACCAACTCCTTGCAGATGTTGTTCCTGGCAGGATTCGAACCCAGGACTCCAGCGCTGTAAGGCTGCAGTGCTAAGCACTGAGTTACTGTGTTGCCCCTAGCACAACCTATAATTTGCCCCTCTTTCAGTCCTTTGAGAAGTACGATGCAGCATTAGCATAGTCAAGATGGAGAGGTGGTAGCCCTGCACATGCCACTATGACAAGAACCCTCTGGGCCCAGTCCTACTAATACTGTAGTGCCGTCAGCTATGGGCAGTAAGCGCCCCCCAACCCAATGCTGAGTGATCCTGCTAATGTCCACCCAGGAGCCCATTACAGCCAACACTAAAACGTGGGCAACTTCTTGGCATAGCGACCACCTGGAGGACACTTGTCATGGCACTGTGTGCCAGGCTCAGACTCGTCTTTCTTGGTGATGCTGATACGAGGAGTGATCATATGTAAGTGGAAGAGACCTGCACCTCCTCATAAATGAGGCCACTCTTCTGCCGGTGCCAGGGTAGTGACGACTGACATTCAATACGCCAAGAATATGTCTCCCAAAATGTAAATAGGGAAACAATACCTTTGTATGATGCTCTCTATGGGAAGCTCCCTTGAACATTATGCCCGACTTTCCAACAAGCCTTTATTGGCGGCATACACAGTCATTGTTGCCCTATTTACATCTTGGGAGACATATTTCCATATTCTTCCCATAATCCCCCATAGTGGAGCGAAAAGGGCTTTGTAAGACTCCACTCACCTACAAGGTGGTGTCTCCCTAAGGAGTGACAATATCCCCATAATCTAGTCTAGAAGTCTCTCAACTCTGCCAAGTCAGTTTTCTCTAGGCTGTGCTGATGAGATCCAATAAGATCAAAACGGCGCTGTCCACAGCTGGGATGATACTGACTTGGCAAAATACTACATCCTTGCAATAAAGGCTTGTTGGAAAGTCAGGCATGATGTTCAAGGGAGCTTCCCATAGAGGGCAGCATACAGAGGCTATTTACATCTTGGGAAACATATTTCCATATTCTTCCCATAATCCCCCACAGTGGAGCAAAAAGGGCTTTGTAAGACTCCACACTCCTGACCTAAGGAGAGACAATATCCCCACATTCAATACGCCAGTCTTCATAAATACGCCCCATTAATATATACTTGTATTTCCTATGATGTAACAATTCCGGAGTTCCATTTCTTATAACTTTGCATTTGTCTCGTTCCTCTGTTTTCCTCGCAATATTTGGAGCAATGGGGCCGCCCTCGCTGCTGTGAAATGAATAGATATCTTGACAATGGAGGCCCCAATTTTCATGGAGAAAAGGTGACACTGTGTAGCTGGTTTACTATGCTTCACCCTGGTGACAGACTCCCTTTAAGGTCATATAGGCCCAGACAGTAGGCCAGCATCTATATTGGGTGACATCTTCACAGAGGTGAAATACACAGTGCTGTGATGATAGGATTAAATGAGATCTCTTGTAATGTGCACATCATGAGACACGCAGGTCGCAGACGTGGAGGCGACAGACTATGAGTGTAATAATGACACGTATTGTAAGTGACAGGCACAATCCCATTATACTTTAAACAGACTTCCTCACTACGCCCGGCTAATTCATGTTTGCTGCCCATGATCAATATTGATCTCTCCTTACATCTGTATTACACAGGAACCTGGCAGGCTGAACTCTGGGGACGTCATGATTGACATCTCTCATCTTAAGCTTGGGAGTACACGCCATTTATATTAATGCCGCGCTCGCTACTAACAAGGCAACAAAAATCAGCGGCGCTATGGAAATCACATCATAATTTAGACATAAACACCCGGCCTTCCTTGTGTTCCCATCAGCTGTAATGATTTATGTGCGGGCTCCGTTTCATCCGCTCCGGCGGCGTCCTCCGCACCGTATTCTGTTTTTAGTTACTTCTAGAGCGAGCTGCAGAAACACAGAATTAGTAACAATGTCTCATCAATAATGAATGAGTCTGGAAAGCAATTTGCATAATTTATAATTTTACGCAGTTGAAGACTTTTAGTGTACTTTAGGGTATGTCATAGGGTAAGAATAACCTACGTAAAGTTACCTAAACCAATATCCTAATGCCTTATTGGGGTGGGGTGGGGGGCTCCATTGAAGACCCTCATCTTTGAGAGCATAAACCTCAAAGTGTCTCATCTTGGAGGACCCAGCATAGAATGATCTCAATAGGAGCTGTGTGCAATACCTCATTTTTCCTGCGGTGGTGCTCTAGGGAAACTGAACACTTGCTGTTGGGCTTATGATCGCTGGAGATCACAGGAGTAGATGACCCAGGACACTAAAAAAAAAAATCCTGTTCAATTTTGGTGAATATTTCATGGTTCGGCAACCACAGGACCCATTATCTGTGCCGGCTTTCAGAGGGACAGGAAAGAAAGAAGAGTCTGAGGCCGAGTCCACCTAATTCCAATTCATTTTCCACCATCTGAGCAGGCCCTAAGATGTGACAGCTGCAAAGGCAGGTGTAAGTCCTCCAAGTGGCCATATTAGGTGAGTGATGGGGGGCAAGAAGGTACTTGAGCCCTGTTGGGCTTCCCTCTTCCTCCTTCGTTTCCATGGCTGTTGACCTGAGGTGGGGTGCTTAGGCAGTAGCGCTCCACTTTGGTTATTTTTGTTTTTATGGACCCCTATTTCCTGATAACATGGGCCCCTTCCCCATAATATTATAACTATACATTACACGGAAGGCTCTTTGTACATGACTTTTTGAAGTCTGAATTCAACCGATATTTTTGCTGCAGATTCCATGCTGATAGCCACATCAAATTTTTAGGAAAGTCTACATTTTACTAAATTCTGTAGACTTCACATGGACAGTTTAGGGTCGTCCCCACTGAATGACAATGGGGTTCATCTTCGTAAGGATCGACTATACAACCAGCTCATCCGCACCACGTTCATAGCTAGAACGACTCAGAATGAACTGGGTTTCATTTTCAAAAATTTCAGGTTCAAAAATTTTTGAGGATAGCCACCCATTGAGTTCTCGGTGAGTCCCAGAATCTAATAATTGGAGGTCAGGAAGGGTGCGCATGAATAAAAATAATACACTCTTCTCACCTCCTGGGGTCTGCAGTGTCTTCCATCTTTCTCCGTGACATCATCGGCCCCAGGTCACCCACTAGGGCCTTAGCCGTTGCATGAGGGACATTGACATTAGGATACCCGAAGAGACCCGCGAGTAAAACTGTAGCAGAAGTCGCGTCAAACCTTGCAAAATAAATCTCATCACTATTCAGGGTCCTATGTTTTTAAACAGAAATGTGAACATGGCCAAAAACTGTGATCAGATTCTAATTTGAACGATCCCCTAGGCGGCCCCTATATACTATGTCAAGGTAAAGTTCTCCCGTATATATGCCCTAATAGCTCATGGCAGATGAGATTTGATTTGTCGAGACTGAATCACATTTCTTTGGTTCTAAAATCAAAAAAAGCCTTTTTTTTCCGTTCCTCGGCCGGGGATCTGCTGAGCGCCGTAATGCCATAAATCATCCGGTAATAGCCATTGTTTAGCTGCTCCTTGGATTCGCACTGGAGGAGGTGTAAAATTAGATCACTTCACATCAAGCAGTTCTATTAAATAACAAGGAAAGGAAAAAGTTTCACTTCTCCAGATGGTGATAAATGGCGGCCCCTCGCCCCTTCCACACATATTATGATATCCCTATTGGCCGTCAAGGTAATGCCGCATCTTGCATCGTCCTAACGGCTGCGAGCAGTGCAAGACCAAGAGCAATTGCAAGGCTGTGAAGGTGGGGATGGGGTATTACCATTTTATAGGTCCACAGCAAAAAGGGGCTATAAAGAACCAAATATATATCAGATCAGGAGACGATCAACCCCTTTGTTCTGTGCAGGATTTCTCGCTCTCCTGCTTACTTGTATTGCACATTTCTGGTTTAGTGCTCCTTTATTATTAATATCCCCACAGAATCGCTAAATTTATCTCTAGGACTGCAGAGAGGCATTGCTGGAATGGGATCCCAGGGATCGATACTACAATCCTTCACAACTTGATCAATTGACACAACAAGTTTGGGATATATTTTAATGATTTGTAGAATATTATATGGAGGCAGTTGGACAATACTTATCTTAAAGCGAACCTGTCCACAGGTGACTTTTCAGGATAAGTTATGAGAGGACTGTGATAAGTGTTAAACAGCGGCTGGAGAACCATTGTGACATCAAATTGATTAGGCTTGGGCTACTCCATAACGTGTTGTCTAGTCAAGAGACACCAGTGCATGACACAGAAAGGACAGGCAAGAGATGTGGTCCAAGGGTATGTCAAGGTCAGGGCAGGCAGAGTGTGTGTTCAAAGATAGATGTCAGGAAAGGTGGCACAGAGTCAGGACAGTAATCAGGCAGAGGGTAGTGTATGTAGTGCTAGTACAGAGTCAGGGCAGTAATAATAATAATATATTTTATTTATATAACATCAACATATTCCACAGCACTGTACAATTTAGGCAGAGGTTAGGGCAGGCGGCACTAGTACAGAGCCAGGATACTAATCAGGAAGAGGTTAGGGCGTGCGGCACTAGTACAGAGTGAAGATAGTAATCGAGCAGAGATTAGGACAGGCATCACTAGTACTGAGTCAGGCCAGTAATCAGGCAGAGGTAATCAGGTACTAGTAAAGGGTCAGGATCATAATCAGTCAGAGGTTAGGGCAGGTGAAGCTAGTACAGAGTCAAGAGAGTAATCAGGCAGAAATTAGGGCAGGCGGAGCTAGTACAGAGTCAAGAGAGTAATCAGGCAGAGGTTAGGGCAGGTAGGGCTAGTACAGAGTCTGGACCGTAATCAGTCAGAGGTTAGGGCAGGTGGAGCTAGTACAGAGTCAAGAGAGTAATCAGGCAGAAGTTAGGGCAGGCAGAGCTAGTACAGAGTCAAGAGAGTAATCAGGCAGAGGTTAGGACAGGCGGAGCTAGTACAGAGTCAGGACCGTAATCAGTCGGAGGTTAGGGCAGGTGGAGCTCGTACAGAGTCAAGACCATAATCAGTCAGAGGTTAGGGCAGGCGGAGCTAGTACAGAGTCAGGACAGTAATCAGGCAAAGGTTAGGGCAGGCGGCACTAGTACAGAGACAGTACAATAATCATGCAGAGGTTAGGGCAGAAGAGAAGACCAGCTAATATGATATCTCCTAGATGTGACCTGGAGAATACGGGATATTCTCTTTCCTACATCTCCCTTACTTACTCAAACACTAGATTTGAATAAAGCCCTTGTAGTTCAGTCTTGGGGTGATTTATTAAACTTACTATTAGCTGCAGCAGGCTCTGTGTGCAGCGCTTCTGCTTCTCTATCACAGATTGAGTAGACATTTCAGAGTTAGGGAGCCGTCACACGGAGTATACGCTCCGCTCATTCTGAACGTAAAAGTCGTTCAGAACGAGCGTGTAAAAACCGGCTCCCATTGACTTGAATGGGTGCCGGCATACGCGCGCTCCCCATTGAAATCAATGGGAGGCTTTTTTACCTACTGCTTTCAATGTCATACGCGTGTATGCCGGCACCCATTCAAGTCAATGGGAGCTAGTTTTTACGCGCTCATTCTGAAACACTTTTACGTTCAGAATGAGCGGAGCGTATACTCCGCGTGAAGGCTCCCTTAAGCTGGATTTAGGAAGGCGATGGAAAGAATCTGATTAAAGAAGAAAAGACCGGTGGCCAAATCAATCAAATGGTGGCCAAACTGGGCACAATAATGGGGGCCATTTCAGTTTCTGCTTAGTCATGGCTATGGACGTACGATGCGGATACAACTTTCTAGCAGACTTATAAGTATCCGGCCATTAAAACTTCACCAGAGTTAATTTATGGCTAAAACTGTAATTAGATTTTGTCATTAAACAGCAGCACAATGCCGCCATCTGTCCCGGCGCTTTATAAAAACGTATTAATATCGCTAGCCTGTCGATTAAAGCTCCATCCACACGCCTCCGCCATTCATCACAAAGGGACACTGTTGACTTTTTTAATTTATCTGGAGGCAGAAGTCATGTCTGCTTAATTGTTACACGTCTATTAATGAGAAGGTGATGGATCCCACAATACGGGCGGCCGCGCCGCGACATCTCCGTCTTGACTGGAAGACACTGACTGTAAAAGAAGATGGAGCAGGAGTCACATACGCAACGAATATCTGTAACGTCAGGATAATAATGGGATTCTCCCTGTCCATGTCTCCTGTCTGGGGTTATATGGTAGGTCCTCTCCATATCATCTAATACATGTCAGCAGTGGTAGGTCCTCTGTATATCACATCCCAACATGGCACCTACATTACAGATTCCCCAGCACTATATATAGACGGCTCCGCCACCTCTCTGAACACTGAACCCTCCAGATTAGGAGTTGCTGTGACTAATAAGAGGTATACACTGAGATCCTGCACATGTCTGTACTCTGGAGATCGGGACCAATTACACTCCCTGCATCTGAACGCGGAAAACGTGTCATGTAAACTGTGAATTTTCTATAATTATTTCCAAATAGCTCCTAGCAATTACTGTATCTGTACAGATGTTATATGGTTACTACAATAGACAAACCACATGTAACGTGCAGGCACAGCCCCCAGGGAATACAGACCTGCAAAATGTGTATGATCTTATACATCTATCTATCTATCTATCTATCTATCTATCTATCTATACTATCTATCTATCTATCTATCTATCTATACTATCTATCTATCTATCTATCTATCTATCTATCTATCTATCTATCTATCTCCTATCTATCTATCTATCTATCTATCTATCTCCTATCTATCTATCTATCTATCTATCTATCTATCTATCTATCTATCTCCTATCTATCTATCTATCTATCTATCATCTATCTTCTATCTATCTATCTCCTATCTATCTATCTATCTATCTATCTCCTATCTATCTATCTATCTATCTATCTATCTATCTATCTATCCATCCATCTATCTATCTCCTATCTATCTATCTATCTATCTATCTATCTCCTATCTATCTATCTATCTATCTATCTATCTATCTCCTATCTATCTATCTATCTATCTATCTATCTATCTCCTATCTATCTATCTATCTATCTATCTATCTATCTATCTCCTATATATCTATCTATCTATCTATCTATCTCCTATCTATCTATCTATCTATCTATCTATCTATCTATCCATCCATCTATCTATCTCCTATCTATCTATCTATCTATCTATCTATCTCCTATCTATCTATCTATCTCCTATCTATCTATCTATCTATCCATCCATCCATCCATCTATCTATCTCCTATCTATCTATCTATCTATCTATCTATCTATCTATCTATCTCCTATCTATCCATCCATCTATCTATCTCCTATCTATCTATCTATCTCCTATCTATCTATCTATCTATCTATCTATCTATCTCCTATCTATCTATCTATCTATCTATCTATCTATCTCCTATCTATCTATCTATCTATCTATCTATCTATCCATCCATCTATCTATCTCCTATCTATCTATCTATCTATCTATCTATCTCCTATCTATCTATCTATCTATCTATCTATCTATCCATCCATCTATCTATCTCCTATCTATCTATCTATCTATCTATCTATCTCCTATCTATCTATCTATCTATCTATCTATCTATCTCCTATCTATCTATCTATCTATCTATCTATCTATCCATCCATCCATCCATCTATCTCCTATCTATCTATCTCCTATCTATCTATCTATCTATCTATCTATCTATCTATCTATCTCCTATCTATCTATCTATCTATCTATCTATCTATCTCCTATCTATCTATCTATCTATCTATCTACCTATCTCCTATCTATCTATCTATCTATCTATCTCCTATCTATCTATCTATCTATCTCCTATCTATCTATCTATCTATCTATCTCCTATCTATCTATCTATCTATCTATCTCCTATCTATCTATCTATCTATCTATCTATCTATCTATCTATCTATCTCCTATCTATCTATCTATCTCCTATCTATCTATCTATCCATCCATCTATCTCCTATCTATCTATCTATCCATCCATCTATCTCCTATCTATCTATCTATCTATCTATCTATCTCCTATCTATCTATCTATCTATCTATCTATCTATCTATCTATCTCCTATCTATCTATCTATCTATCTATCTATCTCCTATCTATCTATCTATCTATCTATCTCCTATCTATCTATCTATCTATCTATCTATCTATCTATCTATCTTCTATCTATCTATCTATCTATCTATCTATCTCCTATCTATCTATCTATCTATCTATCTATCATCTATCTATCTATCTATCTATCTCCTATCTATCTATCTATCTATCTATCCATCCATCTATCTATCTCCTATCTATCTATCTATCTATCTATCTCCTATCTATCTATCTATCTATCTATCTATCTATCTATCTATCTATCTCCTATCTATCTATCTATCTATCTATCTATCTATCTCCTATCTATCTATCTATCTATCTCCTATCTATCTATCTATCTATCTATCTCCTATCTATCTATCTATCTATCTATCTATCCATCCATCTATCTATCTCCTATCTATCTATCTATCTATCTATCTCCTATCTATCTATCTCCTATCTATCTATCTATCCATCCATCCATCCATCTATCTATCTCCTATCTATCTATCTATCTATCTATCTATCTATCTATCTATCTCCTATCTATCCATCCATCTATCTATCTCCTATCTATCTATCTATCTATCTATCTCCTATCTATCTATCTATCTATCTATCTATCTATCTATCTCCTATCTATCTATCTATCTATCTATCTCCTATCTATCTATCTATCTATCCATCCATCTATCTATCTCCTATCTATCTATCTATCTATCTATCTATCTATCTATCTATCTCCTATCTATCTATCTATCTATCTATCTATCTATCTATCTATCTATCTATCCATCCATCTATCTATCTCCTATCTATCTATCTATCTATCTATCTCCTATCTATCTATCTATCTATCTATCTCCTATCTATCTATCTATCTATCTATCTATCTATCTATCTCCTATCTATCTATCTATCTATCTATCTATCTATCTATCCATCCATCCATCCATCTATCTCCTATCTATCTATCTATCTATCTATCTATCTATCTCCTATCTATCTATCTATCTATCTATCTATCTATCTATCTCCTATCTATCTATCTATCTATCTATCTATCTATCTCCTATCTATCTATCTATCTATCTATCTCCTATCTATCTATCTATCTATCTATCTATCTATCTATCTATCTATCTACCTATCTCCTATCTATCTATCTATCTATCTATCTATCTATCTATCTCCTATCTATCTATCTATCTATCTATCTCCTATCTATCTATCTATCTATCTATCTCCTATCTATCTATCTATCTATCTATCTATCTATCTATCTATCTATCTCCTATCTATCTATCTATCTATCTATCTATCTCCTATCTATCTATCTATCTCCTATCTATCTATCTATCCATCCATCTATCTCCTATCTATCTATCTATCTATCTATCTATCTATCTCCTATCTATCTATCTATCTATCTATCTATCTCCTATCTATCTATCTATCTATCTATCTATCTATCTATCTCCTATCTATCTATCTATCTATCTATCTATCCATCCATCTATCTCCTATCTATCTATCTATCTATCTATCTATCTCCTATCTATCTATCTATCTATCTATCTATCTATCTATCTATCTATCCATCCATCTATCTCCTATCTATCTATCTATCTATCTATCTATCTATCTATCTATCTATCCATCCATCTATCTCCTATCTATCTATCTATCTATCTATCTATCTATCTATCTATCTATCTCCTATCTATCTATCTATCTATCTATCTATCTATCTATCTATCTATCTCCTATCTATCTATCTATCTATCTATCTATCTATCTCCTATCTATCTATCTATCTATCTATCTATCTATCTATCTATCTATCTACCTATTTTCTAATACAAAAAATATATAGCAGCTCTCTGCACACAGCAACAAGACGTATTCTGTATTACCTTAGGGGGTCTGTTTTTTTTTTGTTTTGGGGGGGTGTTTATACCTTACGGGGTCTGGTCTTTGGTCTGTTTTGCCTTAGGGGGTCTGTTCTGTGGTGTGTATTTCTATTGGTGGTCTGTTCTAAGGTGTGTATGGCCACTAGGGGGGATAATACTGTGTGCAGGGACCACTATGGGACATAATAGAACACACAAGAATGCAGGGGGTGAGGGAGATCAGAGTCTTCGGGAGGGCGGCCATGTCAAAAGTTCTCCATGGGGCTGCGCCATTCCTAGTTATGCCACTGCCTTTTAGTGTCTGTTCTGTGGTCTATGGTCTTAGGGGGTCTGCCCTGTGGCCCCTATGCTTGAGATGAGGTCCCTGTGACAAATACACAACAATATGAACCATTTGGGAGGGGGCGATGACTTTGTCAATCCGTTTTCCAGTCTGTTTATGTCATTCCCTCATTAATGGCGTCCGATTCTTCGCTTTATTTCCGTTTTTCCCGGCGTCTGAGGCCAGAACTGACGGATTCTCTTTGAGCCTTTTTTTCTAATGTTCCCTATTTACAGGAGAAGAAGATAAAAAGGCGTCTTGGACGGAGAACAGATCTCACACACATGAGTTAGGCTTCTCTAGCAAACTTTATGGCGGCCGTATCTCTCCCAAGGACACTTGGCCATGTAATGGCTGTATAGAGGAGCGCTCAGTACCTTCCTCTAGTGCGGGTGTAAAACACCGGGACAGGAGGACGGCGGTACGGCGCACGCACAGCCAGCGAGGAATAGTCATCTAGCAGAGATCAGATCCGTCATAGTTCACTGACCATTACATGGCACGAGCCGAGTCCGTACGGCCGTTCGGGGTCTCCTTACTGATGTAAAAGTCAATATTTCTTTATGAAACGCTCCGGGGTAATTCTCGCAGGAAGCGGCGCCGCACACAAGCGATTAGCCTACTACAAGTGATTATCCTGCTGAAATATATCTTCATTCTACAGCTGCTTGCAGAAAAACCAAGGATTTCCTCTGCGCCTTGTGCGAGGGCAGGCGTCTACCTACTTTACCTGGTGCTATGCAGATATGGAGGATGTAGCAGAGCTGAATGTGTCCTTGTGTATGCACTGCAATAAGGGTGTGGGATTAGACAGCTCTGTAGTAGTCCTGCACAGAGTCCCATACACATAGGACCTAGGGAATATGACTTATGTTTAAACCACAATTTTATATATATTTTTTTACTATATCCTGCATTTTTCACTCTAACCACTAAGCCCAATAATACAATGACACTGTTTTCTTCGCAGCAGTTGCCTCATTGATATCACAATGCAAAATCCGCAGCACTTGTCCCCCTCCAAATACAACCCAGAGAACTGCACAACATATGATTGTATTCATTTACATTACAAACAGGGTTACAATAGAAGATAACACCCACCCTATAAAACCCCTATTGGCATAGAAAAAAGGTGCAAATTTTTTTGCCAAAAATTGCACCTTTTTGATGTTTTTGCTTAGTTAAAGTGGGAGTGAGAGGCTATCACTGGCGGGCAACAACTCTAACATTAACTACCAGCCCCAAAAAGGGTGTGGCTTATAAAAGCTCTGCAGGGGTGGGACTTAGGGGCTGTTCACTGAATAGGACCAGGGGAATGGGGAGCCCCGAGCCACGGATTTTGCAGCAAGATTTAGCAGAGTGCTTATTTTTTCTGCCAGGCATTGTACTATAGTACTGCATGGTGGCCTTTCAGTTTAGGTGGCCATCTATGTCATATCACTGGCCATATATGGCTCACAGCAGTTACAGATACTATTGGGCCCGGAAGCCAAGGCCTCTGATCCATTTCTGATTTCCTTTGACCATAGTCTGTCTATAATACATGTCTTCCCCTGCACCGGATTGAGAAGATTTATGATACACAGCCTTCCACTGTCAGAAAAGAGAAAACGGGAAAAAAATAGCTGTTTCTCACCAGCGTATGGTCACGGAGGGATTTTTTGAGTGTGGTGGCACATGAGGGGTCATGATTATTAAATGGAGGGTAATGATGGGGTGCTTGTGTGTAAAGATATGGGGTGAAGAAGTCTACATGGTGGTCTGGGCTGGATGGAGAAGAAAAGGAAAATGTAAATGCTGCAAAAAATGTGCAGCAGGGACGTGAGGGTTGTGAGGGCCCATGAGCCTTCACTTCTATTGATGTCCATAGGCCCTAACAGGGACAAGTGTTGCCTTTGCAGACGCTCGCTCTATCACATCATGTTTTGTCAGATGGTATACGGTATAATAGACTGTGTAGGTGTACAATCCACCCTGTATCTCTACTCACTTATCCCCGGATGTAACGCTTCTGCAGTGTTTTGCAGCAGTCCCGCTGTAAGGCAGTCCATCATATCATCAGCCGGCAGCGGCGTGCAGGCAGTGCATTGGGAATAGGTGAATTAAGGACTGATGTGTTCCCTGCATTATCTTGTCAATCTTGGGGAAGACGGAGACGATTTCACTGGCGAATCAAAGTCTCCTGGTAGCTGTAATGGAACTGAAAATTGTTCCATATTTACCAAGAAATATCACTCCAAGGTAAGAGCTTCTCCTGCTCGGATGAAGTCGCTGCTGCATTGATCCGCTCGCTTTATGTAGCTGAGCGATTGTGATGCATAATATAGATCGGAGTGCGTGCAGCGGCCTGCGCCGCAGAGAAGACACGAGCCCTGCCCGCGTATTGTGCTGCAATTGGATTATCGAACATGGAGGAAGTCAGCGGCTTTATATACAAGACGATCGCTTTATTCCCAGAGTGGTGGAAGGCTCCTTGTTAGTGGGGACTGCAGACTGCGAGTGAGGTCAGAAGCCGAAAGGAGCAATGGACCCCAGGCCACCATATACAAGACTGGGGTCCCACACCGATCAGCTGCTGTGGCTGTATAAACAGACAGCTCTGTACACTGTATAGTAGTCAGGGCACAGCCACTGCACAGTGTATGGAGCCGTCTCCATATGTGAACCACGTCAGCTGATCAGTATAGGAGCTGTCGGATACCCACCGGTCTGATACTGAAAACCAGCCCATATAGGCCATCAGTATCCATAAATCTGCCCCGTTGTGTGCTCCTATAACCTACCGCAATGTGTCTTGGTTGTGTCACCGATATAACAGACTCAGCTCTGCTACATACGTGCATCTCATTCATCCCTTGGACAGAATTCTAGCCATTTCCTCCAGTCTGATGGTCAGGTGATTCCCCGCACCCTGTGTAATTACGGTATATTATTATCACAGGACCTCAGTGATACAGTAGTATCTGAGCAGCGGGGCTCTTGTGCCCCCTAGAGGGCTCCTGTCATAGTCAATGACTACGAGAGGTCAGGTTGTAGAACAGAGCCGCGCGGTGACCTCCATGATGTTGATATGATAGGTCTGCGCATCCTTCAGAGGAGCAGTAAGTAGTAATGATGAGCGCAAAAACTTGGGGAATTTTATCTGATAGACACCGATATCACATTTGTAGCAGATTACACCTATGAAATCAGTCTGACCAATACCGTATACTGTATATGGTGGATTATTTACATATAAAGAGTATGGCGGTATTATTTATTACAGCAGATGTTGTCCTATGTAGAGTAAATGGCGGTGTTATGTATATACAGTATATGGAGACATTCATGTATATAGTATATGGATGTGTTATTTGTGTTCACATTATATAACTCCATTATTTATACGTACGCTGTTTTTTATATGTACAGTAGATGGTATCATTAATTATATGTACAGTATATGGAGGTAATATTAGTTCATGCAGTATATGGATGTATCATTTGTTTGTACATTATATAGCTCCATTATTTATATATACAGTATATGGATGTACTATTTGTGTGTACATTATATAGTTCCATTATTTATATATACAGTATATGGATGTACTATTTGTGTGTACATTATATAGTTCCATTATTTATATATACAGTATATGGATGTACTATTTGTGTGTACATTATATAGTTCCATTATTTATATATACAGTATATGGATGTACTATTTGTTTGTACATTATATAGCGTCATTATTTATATATACAGTATATGGATGTACTATTTATGTGTACATTATATAGCGTCATTATTTATATATACAGTATATGGATGTACTATTTGTGTGTACATTATATAGTTCCATTATTTATATATACAGTATATGGATGTACTATTTGTGTGTACATTATATAGTTCCATTATTTATATATACAGTATATGGATGTACTATTTATGTGTACATTATATAGCTCCATTATTTATATATACAGTATATGGATGTACTATTTGTGTGTACATTATATAGTTCCATTATTTATATATACAGTATATGGATGTACTATTTGTGTGTACATTATATAGCTCCATTATTTATATATACAGTATATGGATGTACTATTTATGTGTACATTATATAGCTCCATTATTTATATATACAGTATATGGATGTACTATTTGTGTGTACATTATATAGTTCCATTATTTATATATACAGTATATGGATGTACTATTTGTGTGTACATTATATAGTTCCATTATTTATATATACAGTATATGGATGTACTATTTGTGTGTACATTATATAGCTCCATTATTTATATATACAGTATATGGATGTACTATTTGTGTGTACATTATATAGTTCCATTATTTATATATACAGTATATGGATGTACTATTTATGTGTACATTATATAGCTTCATTATTTATATATACAGTATATGGATGTACTATTTATGTGTACATTATATAGCTCCATTATTTATATATACAGTATATGGATGTACTATTTATGTGTACATTATATAGCTCCATTATTTATATATACAGTATATGGATGTACTATTTATGTGTACATTATATAGCTCCATTATTTATATATACAGTATATGGATGTACTATTTATGTGTACATTATATAGCTCCATTATTTATATATATAGTATATGGATGTATTATTTATGTGTACATTATTTAGCTGTAATAGATAGATTGACAGTATTATTTATATATACTGTATAAGGTAGCTTTATTTTTACAACCCTATAGAAAACCACTATTTATATATACAGTCTATGGTTCCATCTGTTATATGTATGGCATATGTTGTTTTTTGTATGTGATATAGTGGCTTTCTATACACTGTATATAGCAACATTATTTATATACACAATATATTGCAGAGTTATTCATCCATGAGATATTTCTATTTTTCCAGTCTCTACTGCTGTTCTAGTGTTCTATTCGTAATTGCCTTTTCCATACATAGTTATAGACAGATATTGCAGAGCGTAACATGTATATGTTAACTTGCTACACAGCAATGTCACATAACAAACACCATTATTGCTTCCTTTCTTATTGCTCCTTGTCGGTCTTCACTGCAGTTCTGGCATTGTATCCAAGAGCCAGATACTCTGAAAAGCGCTATAGAATCTTTCCAGACAACAATGTGCATGCAGAGAAATATAGAAGGGATGGAAAACAGACTTCAACCTTCAAGGGCTAGTCCAGATTCCTGTATGTCTGGTCCATGTCTTGTAAGCACACTTCACACCGCCACAGTATGCGCTGTTGTTGTCTCTCTTGGCCAAATCCTGAAGTAACGTGGTAGCAGCAGCTCTGGCTGTGTAATAGATGGTTAATATCCAGCACTATGGCAGTATATAGGGAGTGAGTACATTATCAGTGCCCAGCATGGCAGTTTTCATCCCGGCAGATGCATTGGCCAGTGCGATCCCGGTGACCTCTGGCGCAGTTCTTCTCTAGCTCTTTAGGTCGGACGCTTTCTCTTTGAGCTTGCCCTCTATCTTCTCAATGTGAGCCTGTGAAATGAGCAGAACGTGCCGTACCTGTGTGACAGCGCCGGCGCCAGCAATGTTATCAAACGCTACAGATGGAGTTCCTCGCATTGTTCCTGAGCAGAACACAGAAGATCCAATTATAACTCCGAATGTCACACCAGCCGTACGACTGAATGGCCCCGGAGGTGCAGGCCGCACCACAAAGACGACTTCAAGCTGTCAGCTTAAATAGCACTTCCAGAATGAAAAATGCCCCCGTCCCTCCAGGCCCTCACAAAAAAAGGGAGAATAGAAGAGAGGGAGAGGAGCGGCGGCGGTGGCGACAGCGGCGGTGGCAGAGTCAGATGGCATTGTAATGGCTCAGCTCTCCGGGGGCACCAACTAAACCTCATTACCTTATATAGCATGGCACCAACATATTCTGCAGCGCTGTACACTGATTATCACCCTCATCAGAGAACTAAAGGGGACTCCTCATCAAGACCACCCCTCTTAAAAATAAAAAGCGGGTTCAGTCTCTGGAGCGCTGGCTTGTTTGGAAGTTTTGCACTGCAGTGGCCACTAAAGGGGAAATATGTTATTACAAGTTGTCCATTAATACATGACTCAAGGACATGCCAATATGTTTATAGGGTTTATAGAAAGGAGGACCCATAAAGCACAAAGGGGTGGAGCTTGTATAAATTTGACCCTCCCCCCCAAGTGTGAGTGTAATGTAAATAGTTCTAAATATTAATAATATTTACATTTTTATAGAATGTTTTTGGATTACAAATTCTGATCAGCATCTACTCTTGGATCTTGGACGGAGGAAAGGTATATAACCAATGCAGGAGATACGGGCAGTTCTTCATTTTGGAGGAGAGCTAATTTGCATACTTTTCCCAGGGAACATTGCCTGTAATAGTTGATACACTTGATATTGATAAGTCTAGCTAGCCAGTATCCTGCTCTGTACTGATGAGGGGCGAGAACCCCCAAACTGCTCCCTACAGATGGGTAATGGTAGTGATGGCCGAACCTCACAAGATTTGTTTGTGAATTTTTACAAGGTTCAATTCATGTGGAAGGTGTGTACAAAAAAATAACAGCTTTACCTTGGTCTCCTCCGACATTCCCATCTTCTTCCGCCATATTTTCTGGTCCCCAGATTTCCGCTATGGCCTGTCATTGGGCTTCAGTGGTCACATGGAGTCATTGAGGTCCTCACTCTTTGACCTAAACACCACCAAGGATTGCTCGGTGACCTCAATGGTGAACAGGGAGCCGAAAAGTCATGGCAGATGACTCAGCAAGAATGCTGATGGACCTTACAAAAGACCAATTATTTTCCAATTTTTTTTACACTCCTGAGTAATTTGGTGAATTCTTGTTAGGCAAACCCCAAAAATTTCACCTGAAATTTTTGAAAAAAAAAATAAAAAATGGTTTGTTCATCTCCAGCTACTATCCCTAGTCATGTAGGTGTTTGACATTGGCTTGTAGAGTAACTTCCTATAGGTGGCAGTAGAGAAACAGCTTTCTTCCTGTTAGAGGGCAGCTAATTTGCATATAGTGATATGTGATACATATGTGATACATCCATGTGCATGTATCCATACCCTTACCTCACAACTTTCCAAGGGACGTCGTACAATTTTCCCTATAAAGAGGTAGTTTCTAGGTAACTGTGGGGGCGTTCCCAGCTAAGCAGGGGCGGGGCTTAATGGGATCTTTTATAAGGAAGCCATTTTTTCAATCTTTCATGAAATAGAAGTGTTTATGAGTTGATTAAACTAGTAAACATTGCCGAGGCTGCAGAACGTGGCTATCATTAGTGCCGGCGGGGGGCATACGCTGCGTATAAGGTATACATAATTAATGTATATACAACAAATATATAATTAAGACTGTAAGTGGCATTTGGAGCCCTCGTGTGCGCTGTCTGGGGACGTCGTATTCTATATTTAATGAACCCTGTTGTGTATTTAGCAGCCGAGCTGCCAGATCCATATTGATAATAGGATTTCACTGCTCGCTATATGGCTCTTGACATGTTCTGCATTTTGCTTACTCATCTCCTCTTATTGTTTGCGCCCGATTATTCCTGCAGAGCGGTGTGCCGAGTAATCACTTCTCATGACTTATTTTAGGATGTCGAGAACTTTTTTTTCTTGCCTTAAAGCACTTTATAGACTGGCTATGAAGAATCAAGTAAACCATAGGAAATGCACCCAGAGGCTATAGGTATACACAACAGCGCCTCCATTGTCCATGGCCTGTGTGTGGAATTGCAGTTCAGTCTCGTTCAATTGACTAAGGATGAGTTGCAGTGCCAACACAAGGCCACAGGTGAAGAGTGGCGCTGTGTCATGGTGGGCATATCTCATTTGGGGATATCTGGGTGTCTAATGGAAATAGTGTAGATGTTGGATGATGTCTATGGGAATTTTTGCCCATTCGTGCAGAAGATCATTGTTGAGGACATGGAGAAGGTCTGGCTCTCAGTCTCCATTCTACTTCATCCTGAAGGAATTGGATGGGGTTGAGGGCAGGAGAACTTAGAAGAACTCGACCCAACCATGCCTTTATAGACCTTCTCCAAACTGTTCCCAAAAAGGAAAAAAACTGTTCCAATCAATGGAAATCTTCAAGCGGAATCTGGATAAACATATAGCTGGGATGATTTAGGAAAACCTGCACTCGCAGGGGGTTAGACCCGATGGCCCTTGAGGTCCCTTCCAACTCTACCATAAGAATAAGAATAAGAATAAGGTGGAAGCATACAATCGTCCAAAACTGGGCAACCACTAAAACCAGATTCTTCAGACCGACAGATACTAAGAGGGAATTCACTGCTCCAGAGAACGAGTTTCCACTGCTCCAGAGTCCAGTATTCACGTGCTTTACACCATTGCAGCAGCTCCTTGGCATTGTGCATAATGACCTTAGGATTGTACATGGCTGCTCAACCATGGGAACCCATTTTTGTAAAGATTTTGTGAGGACATCACTTCCAGGCAGGGGTTGGCGTTCGTAGTAAGTGATACAATGTGCCACGTACTGCAACACTTGGTGGCCCCACAGCCGGCCAGAGCAAATCTAGAAAATCAGAACGTCACAAACTATTTGTCCAGGAAATGGCCGATTCACACGGAGTAACGTGCCGCTCATTCTGACACATAAACACGTGTCAGAGTGAGCACAGTAAAACAAAATCCCATTGACTTCAATGGGTTCGGTCTTACGCACGCTACCCATTGAACTCAATGGGAGGCTTTTTTACCTATTGGTTTCAATGTGATGTGAACCCGTTGAAGTCAATGGGTTTCTGTTTTACTGTGCTCACTCTGACACATGTTTACGTGTCAGAATGAGCGGCATGTTACTCCATATAAACGCAGCCTAAGACACATCAGACATTTCTCTTGAGATTTTCTGAACCTACACCATAAGTTGACATCATCTCATCACTGATCGTAATACAGTCTCCAGGAGATGGGCCCGCATTGACAATGAACATTTAGAGGTGCCCTCATGAGCTGGAATATGGGAGATCAAGGGAAGGTGAACTGGTAAATGAAGCCCCTGGAACCTCACAGACTAGAAGAAGACAATACACCACCCTGCCGGCTGAGGACAGCGACTTCACGCTGTGCAACCTGGTCAAGGATTTCTTTACATTAATCTCGGAAAATGGAGATCAATGGAGGAATAAAGAAGATGCTGCAACAGAAAGAAGATAAAAGGAAATTCTAAAGTATGACATGTTTCAGAAGCATTTCAGGGCCCGGACTGTTGTTATTAGTTGGTATAAGTGACCATTAGCAGTCACAGACTGGACCTATAAATGCTGCTTATGTGAGAGTGCCCCAAATATAGTGTCAGCCAAAAAGTGCGACCCTGTAAAGGTGCCAGAGATACCCCAATAGCATTGCCAGCCATAGATAAACTTATAGCCAATAGGGAGGGGCTTCAGACTACACAGACTGCTGTTATAGGGGGGCGGTCCAGACTACACAGACTGCTGTTATAGGGGGCGGTCCAGACTACACAGACTGCTGTTATAGGGGGCAGTCCAGACTACACAGACTGCTGTTATAGGGGGAGGTCCGGACTACACAGACTGCTGTTATAGGGGGAGGTCCAGACTACACAGGCTGCTGTTATAGGGGGGCGGTCCAGACTACACAATCAGACTGTTGTTATAGGGGCCGGTCTAGACTACACACCAGACTGCTGTTATAGGGGGAGGTCCAGACTACACAGACTGCTGTTATAGGGGGAGGTCCAGACTACACAGACTGCTGTTATAGGGGGAGGTCCAGACTACACAGACTGCTGTTATAGGGGGAGGTCCAGACTACACAATCAGACTGTTGTACTATAATCACCATTAGAGATGGAGATGAGAGAGTACTATTTGAAACTCCAGTTTCGAATAGCACGCACCCATAGGAATGAATGGACGTAGCCGAAACACAGGGGGTTAAGCGGCCAACCGCCGGCAAAGTCAGCGTGCTGGCCGCTTCCATATTCCTATGGGTGCGTGCTATTCGAAACGGCCGTTTCGAATAGTACTCTCTCATCTCCATCTCTAATGGTGATGAGATTCGCTCATCTCTAATCACAATGTGTTGCACGTGTCTGTAACTGTAAAGCATTGTCTCTTGTACTATAAGTCTTGTGCCCATTATACCTGTAACGGTCAAGCATTGTGCCCTGTACTATAACTAAGTCTTGTCCCCATTATACCTGTAACTGTCAAGCATTGTCCCTTGTACTATAACTAAGTCTTGTCCCCATTATACCTGTAATGGTCAAGCATTGTGCCCTGTACTATAACTAAGTCTTGTGCCCATTATACCTGTAATGGTCAAGCATTGTGCCCTGTACTATAACTAAGTCTTGTCCCCATTATACCTGTAACTGTCAAGCATTGTCCCTTGTACTATAACTAAGTCTTGTCCCCATTATACCTGTAACAGTCAAGCATTGTTCCTTGTACTATAACTAAGTCTTGTCCCCATTATACCTGTAACAGTCAAGCATTGTCCCCTGTACTATAACTAAGTCTTGTCTCCATTATACCTGTAACTGTCAAGCATTGTCCCCTGTACTATAACTAAGTCTTGTGCCCATTATACCTGTAACTGTCAAGCATTGTCCCCTGTACTATAACTAAGTCTTGTCCCCATTATACCTGTAACTGTCAAGCATTGTCCCTTGTACTATAACTAAATCTTGTCTCATTATACCTGTAACGGTCAAGCATTGTCCCTTGTACTATAACTAAATCTTGTCCCCATTATACCTGTAACGGTCAAGCATTGTCCCTTGTACTATAACTAAATCTTGTCCCATTATACCTGTAACTGTCAAGCATTGTCCCCTGTACTATAACTAAGTCTTGTCCCCATTATACCTGTAACTGTCAAGCATTGTCCCTTGTACTATAACTAAGTCTTGCCCCCATTATACCTGTAACGGTCAAGCATTGTCCCCTGTACTATAACTAAGTCTTGTCCCCATTATACCTGTAACTGTCAAGCATTGTCCCTTGTACTATAACTAAGTCTTGTCCCCATTATACCTGTAACTGCCAAGCATTGTCCCTTGTACTATAACTAAGTCTTGTCCCCATTATACCTGTAACTGCCAAGCATTGTCCCTTGTACTATAACTAAGTCTTGTCCCCATTATGCCTGTAACAGTCAAGCATTGTCCCTTGTACTATAACTAAATCTTGTGCCCATTATACCTGTAACTGTCAAGCATTGTCCCTTGTACTATAACTAAGTCTTGTCCCCATTATACCTGTAACAGTCAAGCATTGTCCCTTGTACTATAACTAAATCTTGTGCCCATTATACCTGTAACAGTCAAGCATTGTCCCCTGTACTATAACTAAGTCTTGTCCCCATTATACCTGTAACTGTCAAGCATTGTCCCTTGTACTATAACTAAGTCTTGTCCCCATTATACCTGTAACGGTCAAGCATTGTCCCCTGTACTATAACTAAATCTTGTCCCCATTATACCTGTAACGGTCAAGGATTGTCCCTTGTACTATAACTAAGTCTTGTCCCCATTATACCTGTAACGGTCAAGCATTGTTCCTTGTACTATAACTAAATCTTGTCCCCATTATACCTGTAACGGTCAAGTATTGTCCCTTGTACTATAACTAAATCTTGTGCCCATTATACCTGTAACGGTCAAGCATTGTCCCTTGTACTATAACTAAGTCTTGTCCCCATTATACCTGTAACTGCCAAGCATTGTCCCTTGTACTATAACTAAGTCTTGTCCCCATTATACCTGTAACTGTCAAGCATTGTCCCCTGTACTATAACTAAGTCTTGTCCCCATTATACCTGTAACTGCCAAGCATTGTCCCTTGTACTATAACTAAGTCTTGTCCCCATTATGCCTGTAACAGTCAAGCATTGTCCCTTGTACTATAACTAAATCTCGTGCTCATTATACCTGTAACGGCCAAGCATTGTCCCTTGTACTATAACTAAGTCTTGTGCCCATTATACCTGTAACGGTCAAGCATTGTCCCTTGTACTATAACTAAATCTTGTCCCCATTATACCTGTAACTGCCAAGCATTGTCCCTTGTACTATAACTAAGTCTTGTCCCCATTATACCTGTAACAGTCAAGCATTGTCCCTTGTACTATAACTAAGTCTTGTCCCCATTATACCTGTAACAGTCAAGCATTATCCCCTGTACTATAACTAAATCTTGTCCCCATTATACCTGTAACGGTCAAGGATTGTCCCTTGTACTATAACTAAGTCTTGTCCCCATTATACCTGTAACGGTCAAGCATTGTCCCCTGTACTATAACTAAATCTTGTCCCCATTATACCTGTAACGGTCAAGGATTGTCCCTTGTACTATAACTAAGTCTTGTCCCCATTATACCTGTAACGGTCAAGCATTGTCCCTTGTACTATAACTAAATCTTGTCCCCATTATACCTGTAACGGTCAAGTATTGTCCCTTGTACTATAACTAAATCTTGTGCCCATTATACCTGTAACGGTCAAGCATTGTCCCCTGTACTATAACTAAGTCTTGTCCCCATTATACCTGTAACTGTCAAGCATTGTCCCTTGTACTATAACTAAATCTTGTCCCCATTATACCTGTAACGGTCAAGCATTGTCCCTTGTACTATAACTAAATCTTGTCCCATTATACCTGTAACTGTCAAGCATTGTCCCCTGTACTATAACTAAGTCTTGTCCCCATTATACCTGTAACGGTCAAGCATTGTCCCTTGTACTATAACTAAGTCTTGTCCCCATTATACCTGTAACTGCCAAGCATTGTCCCTTGTACTATAACTAAGTCTTGTCCCCATTATACCTGTAACTGTCAAGCATTGTCCCTTGTACTATAACTAAGTCTTGTCCCCATTATACCTGTAACTGCCAAGCATTGTCCCTTGTACTATAACTAAGTCTTGTCCCCATTATACCTGTAACTGCCAAGCATTGTCCCTTGTACTATAACTAAATCTCGTGCTCATTATACCTGTAACGGCCAAGCATTGTCCCTTGTACTATAACTAAGTCTTGTGCCCATTATACCTGTAACGGTCAAGCATTGTCCCTTGTACTATAACTAAATCTTGTCCCCATTATACCTGTAACTGCCAAGCATTGTCCCTTGTACTATAACTAAGTCTTGTCCCCATTATACCTATAACAGTCAAGCATTGTCCCCTGTACTATAACTAAGTCTTGTGCCCATTATACCTGTAACGGTCAAGCATTGTCCCCTGTACTATAACTAAATCTCATGCTCATTATACCTGTAACGGTCAAGCATTGTCCCCTGTACTATAACTAAGTCTTGTGCCCATTATACCTGTAACGGTCAAGCATTGTCCCCTGTACTATAACTAAATCTCATGCTCATTATACCTGTAACAGTCAAGCATTGTCCCCTGTACTATAACTAAGTCTTGTCCCCATTATACCTGTAACAGTCAAGCATTGTCCCTTGTACTATAACTAAGTCTTGTCCCCATTATACCTGTAACTGTCAAGCATTGTCCCTTGTACTATAACTAAGTCTTGTCCCCATTATACCTGTAACTGCCAAGCATTGTCCCTTGTACTATAACTAAATCTCATGCTCATTATACCTGTAACGGTCAAGCATTGTCCCCTGTACTATAACTAAGTCTTGTGCCCATTATACCTGTAACGGTCAAGCATTGTCCTCTGTACTATAACTAAATCTTGTCCCCATTATACCTGTAACGGTCAAGGATTGTCCCTTGTACTATAACTAAGTCTTGTCCCCATTATACCTGTAACGGTCAAGCATTGTCCCTTGTACTATAACTAAATCTTGTCCCCATTATACCTGTAACGGTCAAGCATTGTCCCTTGTACTATAACTAAATCTTGTGCCCATTATCCTTGTAACGGCCAAGTGTGTTGCCTTGCACTATCATCACAAAACCTAATGGAGTTAAGTTCAGTTTCAAGCCAGCTAAACCTACAACTTTGTCTCATGGGTCCCATAGTGTTAAGTGACGCAGCAGGGACTGTCCCTCTTACACACACAGTCGGACCACCGCTATAGGAGGCGATCTCGCTGATAATCTCCGTATTCTAATAATCTGACATCAGGGACCTATATCTTGGGTACACCAGAGCCTTCCTTCTTCCGTGTGTGTACTCCTCTGTCTGCTAAGTACAGTCTGATTCATTGCTCCGCCACAATCCCGATACTTGGCTCCAGGCTTTGGATCCATAAATTCCCAATATTCTTCCTCTTTCCCTACATCTGTAATACTATCCCACCGGGGTCAATTAGACGCCAAACTCTAAAGTGTAATAACACAGATTTATAAATGAAGCGCGTTGGGTGGAGATCTGCCGAGAGGAGCGGTGGATTTAATTCGGGGGGAAAAAATACATTTTTCATGCATCACAGTCACAACTGCTTAGACATTAGCAACGCCTGTGTGTTGTGTGGACAGAGCGCGGCGGGATAAGCGCCAAGTGCCAAAACCCAGCTCTCCGATCCAAGAATTAGGATCTGCCTCCAACACCTCCTTATTGCCAGCATCCATATCAGGCACATGCATAATTCATGCCCTCATTTACATTCATGGTGGGGAAATCACCCCAGATTACAGGAAAGCTTCAGTTTGTCATTTCAGTTTTTTCAATTGTACATATTTTTTATGCTAACATACATCAATAAATGCGTGGCGTACCCAAGTAGCATCTATATACACCTATATACATGGAGGTGTGTATATATACAGCCTTACCATAGCTGGAACTTGGTTATAGGCTCCTATTACTCCATAACATATAAATCTATGACAGGCTGCAATTCACAACATGACCACTGGGCGGCCACCTGTAGATCTCTATTGGATAGATATCTTGTGACAGAATATCACGCAATCATGTAGTTTTGATAAGCTGTTCATCCAGTGCTACATATACCTAGACATAGGCAACCAAGAGGAGAGGTAAGGAAGGATATATGACCTTGATATATCAAGAGGGGAATTTGGCTAATGCAATTCCCGGAAGTCTCAGCTCACGGATTTTCAATGATCCCAACTATTGATGTGTCCCAGTGACGTGTCACAAGAAGATGCATGAACTAGGATGACGGACGTCCGACGGACGCCGATGATCTGAAATCGGGACCGGCAACTTCGGCAAGTGCTGGGGCGGGCAAGTGCCGGGGGCCCCAAGAGGCTCTGTGGGCCCCGGCACTTGCCCGACTATGCCCTGCGCTGACGCCGGCCCTGAATGACTGGTGCAGGCGCCAGGGGGCCGGCACACGGTGGCAGGCCAAAACCAGGCCCCCACCAGTTTTCAATTTAGCCGGGCCCCTGACGCCAGTACCAGTAATACTGGCCTATCGGCGGCCCTGAGGGTGCCTATGTGCCCACCAGTATATTTCTACAATGTATCCATACAGTCTATACTACCCAGCTATATAATATCTCTGTCTGCTCCTCCACAGACAAGACGGCCGGGGCCACATCCACCAGCAGAGACTGTCTACAGGCCGGAGAAGCCTGCAAGAATAACCCCAGCTGCAGCTTCAATCTACGAACACTGCGCCAGTGCATAGCAGGGAACGGGGCCAACAAGTTAGCGCCCAATGCCAAGAGCCAGTGCAAGCGGACTGTGGACGCCCTCCAGTCCAGCCAGTTGCACGGCTGCAAGTGCAAGCGAGGGATGAAGAAGGAAAAGAACTGTCTAAATATATACTGGAGCATTCACCACACCTTAATGGAAGGTAAGAGGCCAACAGGAACATGGCCGTGTATATAGGTATCTATAGGTAACACTACATGGTATGTGTATGATAACTCAGTCTATATAATATCAGGTAGACTGTTCTGCTTTATATAGTAAGCATGGGCTATATACCAGTTCACCACCAGGGGCAGCATATTTCATGTATTACCACTGGTTGTCCAGGAAGGTCTATGTCTGTAAATATCAGACAGGGGTGTTCTACTGTCTCTGCTGTCATCTGTCTCTGTATACCCCATTAGATGTGATATGTGCTTATGCAGTGTATACAGCATATTAAAATATATTACTGAGGACACTAGGCATTGCATATACCACTAGACCACTCTGTAATATATACTGTATGTAGTATAATGAAGTAATATGCATTGCAAGTACCACTAGACCACCCTGGAATATATATAGTACATAACACTGGACACTACATATACCACTAGACCACTCTGGAATATATATAGTATATAACACCGGACACTACATATACCACTAGACCACCTGGAACATGTATAGTACATAACACCGGACACTACATATACCACTAGATCACCCTGGAACATGTATAGTACATAACACCGGACACTACATATACCACTAGACCACCCTGGAATATATATAGTATATAACACCAGACACTACATATACCACTAGACCACCCTGGAATACATATAGTATATAACACCAGACACTACATATACCACTAGACCACTCTGGAATATATATAGTATATAACACTGGATACTACATATACCACTAGACAACTCTGTAATATATATAGTACATAACACTGATCACTACATATACCACTAGACCACCCTGGAATATATAGTACATAACATCGGACACTACATATACCACTAGACCACCATGGAATATATATAGTATATAACACCGGACACTACATATACCACTAGACCACCTGGAACATGTATAGTACATAACACCGGACACTACACATACCACTTGACCACCCTGGAATATATATAGTATATAACACTGGACACTACATATACCACTAGACCACTCTGGAATATATATATAGTATATAACACTGGATACTACATATACCACTAGACAACTCTGTAATATATATAGTACATAACACTGATCACTACATATACCACTAGACCACCCTGGAATATATATAGTACATAACATCGGACACTACATATACCACTAGACCACCCTGGAATATATATAGTACATAACATCGGACACTACATATACCACTAGACCACCCTGGAATATATATAGTATATAACACTGGACACTACATATACCACTAGACCACCCTGGAATATATATAGTATATAACACTGGACACTACATATACTACTAGACCACCCTGGAATATATATAGTACATAACACTGGACACTACATATACCACTAGACCTCCCTGGAACATGTATAGTATATAACACCGGACACTACATATACCACTAGGCCACCCTGGAATATATATAGTACATAACATCGGACACTACATATACCACTAGACCACCCTGGAATATATATAGTACATAACACTGGACACTACATATACCACTAGACCTCCCTGGAATATATATAGTATATAACACCGGACACTACATATACCACTAGACAACTCTGTAATATATATAGTACATAACATCGGACACTACATATACCACTAGACCACCCTGGAATATATATAGTATATAACACCGGACACTACATATACCACTAGACCACCTGGAACATGTATAGTACATAACACCGGACACTACACATACCACTAGACCACCCTGGAATAGATATAGTATATAACACTGGACACTACATATACCACTAGACAACTCTGTAATATATATAGTACATAACACTGATCACTACATATACCACTAGACCACCCTGGAATATATATAGTACATAACATCGGACACTACATATACCACTAGACCACCCTGGAATATATATAGTACATAACATCGGACACTACATATACCACTAGACCACCCTGGAATATATATAGTACATAACATCGGACACTACATATACCACTAGACCACCCTGGAATATATATAGTACATAACACTGGACACTACATATACCACTAGACCACCTGGAACATGTATAGTATATAACACCGGACACTACACATACCACTAGACCACCCTGGAATATATATAGTATATAACACCGGACACTACATATACCACTAGACAACTCTGTAATATATATAGTACATAACACTAATCACTACACATACCACTAGACCACCTGGAACATGTATAGTACATAACACCGGACACTACATATACCACTAGACCACCCTGGAATATATATAGTATATAACACCGGACACTACATATACCACTAGACCTCCCTGGAACATGTATAGTATATAACACCGGACACTACATATACCACTAGACCACCTGGAACATGTATAGTACATAACACTGGACACTACATATACCACTAGACCTCCCTGGAACATGTATAGTATATAACACTGGACACTACATATACCACTAGACCTCCCTGGAACATGTATAGTATATAACACCGGACACTACATATACCACTAGACCACCTGGAACATGTATAGTACATAACACCGGACACTACATATACCACTAGACCACCTGGAACATGTATAGTATTACTCACTGGGCCACCCCGGAATAAGTATAACAGATAACAGTAGACACTTCATAAACCACTGGATGACCAGGATAGTTTATAAAAGTGAACTTTTCCTCCTGTCCGCCTGCTCTCTGCACTTCCCATGTTTGCGCCCCTTTCCTGTCGTCATGATTTATTACGATGGTTTTCCGTGTAATGGGCGGTTCGCTGTAATCAATACGCGCCGTTGTCTGTCTATTGTAAGTGTTTGCGAAAAAAAATGTTGTTGCTGTAATATCGCAAGTAACAGACCATGGCGGCAATAATAATGGAAGCCAAAAACAGATGCACATTTTCTACAAGCCCCGCATGTGTCAAATCATAGAAAGTGGCGGAGAGGTGTATGTCAGGTGAGAACACGGTCTAATACAAAAGGGGGGAGTGGTCTGGAGCAATGGGATTGCAGTGCTGATGTATGGCTACAGGACCTCTGCTTGCTGTCACTGAATCCAAAGCAGATCCTTGGATTTCTGCCATAGGTTTCATGTTAATATGCTTTGGTTCAGAATACAAAATTATTGGGATCTGCATCGAAATCTATATGACATGTCATTGTGTGCACATAAGACCTTGGAAAAAAAACTTCTGACACGTGAATGTAGTTTTTTTTGCAGTTGCATCAGAAAATTTCCATATGGGTTTGCAATTGCACCATGGAAATAAATTGCTTTCACTTATTTCGAGGCCAATCCTTTGGTAGTTCTTTCCCGAAGCTCAGCCATACACTTAGTCTTTACAGCGCATGCGCCAGACATTGGACACTAATTCACCAGCAAGTCCTCATGTCCCAAATATCCCGATATCATCACTGCCCATGCGCAGATTTATTTTTTAAAAAAAATTCACCAAGTGATGAGTATTCTTAATACATGCGCCGTTCTTCACCGAGGCCAGGTCAGTAGACTTCAGTTTCATTGTGCATGTGCCAAACCTTATACACTAAGCCACTGGCAGGTCCTTATGTCCCAAATATCCCTATACTATTGCTGTCCATGCCCAGAATTTTAAAGGAATGTATAAACACTACAGGTGTTGAGTATTTGTAAAACATGTGCAGTTCTTCACTAAATCCGGGACAGTACACCTCATCCTCAATTTGTATGCTCTAGAGTCTAGACTTTGGACACTAATCCACCAACAGGTCCTTATGTCTCAAACATCCCTATACTATCATTGTCCATGCCCAGGTTTTTTAGAAAAAGTCTATCCTCACCGGGTTATTCAGAGCGCATGCGCAGTTCTTCACTAAAGCTCAGCTATACCCCGGCCTCACTGCACATGCACCAAACCTCGAACACTAACCCTCCAGCAGATCCTTATGTCTCACATATCCCTATACTATCACTGTCCATGCCCAGGTTTTTTAGAAAAAGTCTATCCTCACCGGGTTATTCTTAGCGCCTGCGCAGTTCTTCACTAAAGCTCAGCTATACCCCGGCCTCACTGCACATGTGCCAAGCTTCAGACACTATCCCTCCAGCAGGTCCTAATATCACGACTATTACTATATTATAACTGTCCATGCCCAGGTTAGCTAAAAAAAAAAAAAGTATTCCCTATGTATGCACAGTTTTTCATGGAGACCTTAGCTTCATTGCACATGTGCCAAATCTTGGACACCAAGCCACGAGCAGGTCCTAATGCCCCAAATATCCCTATATGATCACCTTCCGTGTCCAGGTTTATTGGAAAAAAAATCCTATGTTCAACAGGGGATGAATATTCCTAGCACAACGCAATCCTTTATTGATGCTCCGCCACGCACTTTGTCTTTACAGCGCATGCGCCAGACCTTGAACACTACATCACCAGCAGGTTCTTCTGTTGCAAATATCCCTTTACCATCACTGTCCATACTATATTCACTAAGTGATGAGTGTGCTAAAAGCATGAACAGTTCTCCACTGAGGCCAGGCCAGTACACTTAGGCTTCATTGCGCATGCGCTAAAAGCTGTATTGTTCTTCCCCTCCTTTTTTAAGGAACTACACATTCAGAAGGAGCACCAGATGAAAACATTGGTGGATATAAGAATTATTTGTTTCGATAGTATAGGAATATTTGGTTTATAAGGACCAAATTTACATAACAATGTATACGTGTGCCAATGGAACAAAAATTAGGACAGGGCCTGAGCCCCAGGTATATTCAGTGCCGCACCTCTCATGAGGCAACCTGAAGCGACCGCTTCAGGCGGCGGTATGCCAGGGCCCGGAGGGGGGGGGGCGGCATTTCTGCTGACCTAAGCCAGTCCTAGCCAGGACTAGCTTAGCGTCACTGTCTTGGCAGCCAGGCACTGGAAGCAAGCGGTGGATTGGGGCGGCCCTGTGGATGCAGCGCTGCTCCAGTGGCCTCCCCTCACGCTGAGCAGGTCCTCTCCCTGCCTGCTCTCTGCCTGCTAACGCCACCCCGCCCGCTCTGCCCCGCCCCCTTCGCTCCGCCCCCTCCTCCCGGGGAGGAAGGTGGCTCTCTGTCGTCTGCCTCAGGCGGCAAAAAAGCTAGGTTCACCCCTGGGTATATTTCTACTTAGTGACAGCAAGCAGAGCGCCTGATAATGGTGCATTATATTATACAATAAAACCGCCATCTCATTCGGGTGGAACATAGAAATTTTTGGGTTGTGACTGGAATGGGTGTGAAAAACAAGACCTGATGGCGGTGGTTTCTCAGAAGCGGAACGAGCACATTCTTGATAGTTTTTCATTGCAAAATAATAGCGTTGGGAATGGACAATTGTGTTCGGCGTCCGGGGCCGAGCGTCACATTATACCCGGCAAATATCAAAGTTGAAAAATTGAAAATGGAATCGTTTTACATTCCGAGTTTGGCTTTGAATAAATATTTTTGCCGTCAGGAGCGGTGAACCTTCCTATAAAGCGGACGGGTGAAATGATGCCGGCGAGTTTCCGCCATAATGTTTCCGTCCAAGGGCATCATTCACTCGGGCCGGTTTCGCATTCAATTGCCGTTCAAATGTTACCTTTGTGGAAAGTGGAAATAATGAGACTGTGAGAGAAGATTTCGGGAGGGGCTGACAATGGGGAACGGCAGTAACTCTCTCGCTGTGGTTTCTTTTTTTCAGGTGTAAGTGTCTTAGAGAGTTCACCCTATGAATCATTCGTGAGGGGGTTTGACTACGTGAGGTTGGCGTCCATCACCGCAGGTAATTATAGTCTAATGCTAGCGCACGTCCTGTACCAGATGTCAATGTATACACGCATAAAGATCTCATCACCCTGCGTCACGTGATCAGACAATAGCAGAACATACAATGGGTAATATAATGAGTAACTACAGCTAAAAAGAGACCAAAACCCTCAGGAGGAGTACGAGTGTGGCGAACAGATGGCTGCAAACACAAGGGATATAGGCGAATTGTTGCTGCTGCAAAACTACAACTCCTTTCAGGGTCTAACAGCCCCGGGCAAGGCACATATCACAAAGTATTTCATATTTATATACCCCATAGGGGGCAGTGCAGGTGCCTATACCAGCGGATCACTTTCCCCTTGAATTGGCCGACGATTGGTACGAAATAGCAAGTTATTTGCAGAAATATCTACGTTACGGTATTATTACATGGATAAATGGTTGCACGCTCGCTACATGCTGAGTTGGGTAACCACGTCCAGACTCACAGATGAATAATCTCATTTCATCCTGTGCTTATGGGATGTCAGACTCTGCTGGAAGGGACAGGCCCAGCATTGACAGGAAGACCAATAAATCCACAAAATAGGAGGCCAGAATCGCTCTGGCATCTTGGACTCTGGAGAATTCACAAAATTCATTCTGCAAACCACCCAGTGAGTTAGAGAAGCAAATACTGGGATGACATCAACCTTAAAGAACAAAGTCAGCCAAGATCCTCCTAGCACTTGTCTATGTAACACCTGCTTTCAATTATCAAACCTCATCCCTGGGGGGTATTAGAGCCGCATGTGCAACCCCCGGTACACGGGAGGCTGAGGATTTATGTGCTGCGAACACTGCCTTTCAGGCAACACACGGAAGAGCAGGCACTAAGGAATCTTCTTATGATGGATGAAGATATTAAGTGACCAGCTGTCCCTGTTTCTTGGAGTTTGCTCCAGGAAAAAAAATAGCTGGAGTAGGAGAAGATTGTATGTAATGCTAAAAACAGGAATATTGCACGCTCCGACATGATTGGAGACTCCAATGGCAAAGCCATCCAGTGTGTCACATTGGGCTAACGTCTTGAAGTCTGGAACTAGTCCAACAAGATGTGTCCAGGTTCTATCACTATAGACTCCATACTTGTGACTGCACTCACCAACCACTAGGAGGCACTACTCCTTCCCAATGTAAATGACAGTCCCCAGTGGTCGACCATCTCATGTGTTGTTATATACATATATGCAACAGATATAGACTTATTGTGTTATACTGTGTTGGAGGAACTTACAGCTTCCGGACACTAGATGGCGATGTTATTATTGTTATGTGCTGAATACATGTAATGATAAGCTATGGAGACTTGTCTATATCTCACACTATCTATGGTTAGTCCTTTCCAGTGTATTCCTCTATATTGCTGTATAGACATGCTGATGTTACCTCATGTTCTGATAAGTAAACTGAAGATTAACCCATATAATCTACTCTGAAGCTTTCCTCTGCGACTACACTCTGCAACAGGTTATGGGCCCAGGCACAGGCACAGTACCCAGGCAACCCAGACAGCCAGACACCCCAGGCACCCAGGACCCAGACAGACCCAAGCACCCAGACAGACCCCAGCAACCAGACAGAGAAGACAAGAGGACTCTGTGAATGCAAAAGAATTCTCCAGAACAAGTCTCTACACCCAAGTAAGATAAGTTAAAGATGATCAGCAGCTCAGAGCTCAGACTTACAGTAGCTAAGCTGAACAATGAGAACTATCAGTTATGGAAGTTCAAAGTGGAGATGTTGTTGTCTAAGGATGATTTATGGGAGGTAATCACCAAAGATAGACCCAATGAGAATGATCAGACATGGGAGAAGAAAAACAGACAAGCTAGAGCTACAATCAGCTTATTAGTGGAGGATGATCAGCTCATTCACATAAGAAATGAGAATACAGCAAAGGGAATGTGGCAAGCTTTGAAAAGGTTACATGAAAGATCCAGCTTAAATCACAAGTTATTTCTGCTAAGGAAACTGTACAAGATGAGATTGAGTGCAGAGCAAGACATGCATGAACACATAAACGCCATGATGGAAGTGATAACACAGCTGAGATCTATTGGTGAAGATATTCAGGAAAGTCATATAGCAGCGATATTATTATGCAGCTTACCAGATTCGTATACTGCTCTGATAAACGCTCTAGAAACAAGACCTGAAGCAGAGATCACACTAGAGTTTGTAAAGACCAGACTCATAGATGAATACCAGAGAAGGAAAGAGCTAACCAAAGAATCCACAGAAGAGGTTAGTGGGAATGCTCTTAAAGTTACAGATAAAAAGCGTCACAACACAGAAAC
Organism: Leptodactylus fuscus; assembly: GCF_031893055.1. Classification (NCBI taxonomy): domain Eukaryota; kingdom Metazoa; phylum Chordata; class Amphibia; order Anura; family Leptodactylidae; genus Leptodactylus; species Leptodactylus fuscus. Next base: position 352,302,461 of record NC_134265.1, read on the forward strand.
AAGAGAGTGTTTCAGATGTAAGAAAAAGGGTCATTTAAAGAAAGATTGTTCTATATGGAAAGCAGAACAACAAAAATTACAACAGAGAGACAGTAAACAGAAAGTGAAAAGCTCCATTTCTAACACATGCAGATCACTGCAATGGTACGTTTAAAGCAGCTGATAAAAAGTCATCATCATCATCATCAAGTTGGTTTATTGACTCAGGAGCAACAAGTCACATGACAAGTAATAGAAGTTTCTTTACTGAGCTTGCTTTAGATAAGAAAGAAGCCATTTATCTTGCAGATGGGAGCAGAATAACAGCAGAAGGTATTGGACAAGGAATGTTGATCTGTTCTGATAAATCTGGAAATAATGTAAAAGTACTGGTAAAGGATGTATTGTATGTTCCAGGACTAGAAGGAGGGTTGTTATCCGTAAAACGTCTAACAGCTAAAGGACTTACTGTAAAATTCAAAGATGATAAGTGTACAATCCTAGCAGGAGACAAGGTTATAGTCAGTGTAAATGCAGGAGAACAATTATATCATCTAGACACAGTACAGGAACAGGTGAAGTTATGTACACATGATCACAAGAATTGTATTCATGTATGGCATAGACGTCTAGGACACAGACATCCTGAAAGTATAATGGCATTACAGAAGAAACATCTGACAAAAGATCTATTAATATCTAATTGCTCAATGACCATGAAGTGTGAATGTTGTATAAAATCAAAAGCTACAAGAGTGTCAATGTCTAAAGAAATGCTGGCGGCACCGGCTCATCCACTGTGTAGTTACGCACTTGAGAAAGGGCAGGTGTGCCCGAAACGCGGCGATTTTTTAGCGTTGTGCATCATTGTCTTTTTGAATAAAATCCTGTTGTGACCTGAGAGCGCCGTCTTTCCATTTCATTGAAAACTCTATCTTCCCTGGCCTTGGCCGGTGTCCATCAGACGTGCTGCCTCCTCCACCTGACGGTAAACCCCAAACGTAGTTGTGAGCGATTGTCACAACCTCATCAGGTGAGAGGCCATTTGGTCCTTTTAAATCTTCTGGTTATTTCCACCAAAATTTATCAGACATTCTACACTATATAGTGTGCTCGGTGTCTCTTTTGTTTTTTAATGTCTAAAGAAAGTGAAACAAGAAGCAAAAGACCAATTGACTTGGTACATACTGACGTATGTGGACCCATGAAAGTGACCACATCAGGAGGTAATAGATACATGGTGACTTTCATAGATGACTATTCAAGATACACAGTCACGTACTTGATAAAGAACAAAAGTGAAGTTTTCAGTAAATTACAAGACTATGTGACAAAGTCGAGTAATAAGTTTCGAAGGAAGCCAATCATCATTAGAAGTGATAATGGAGGTGAATTTACAGGACACCAAATAGAAAACTACTTAAAACAGAATGGAATAGAGCATCAAAAGACTGTTCCATACACACCCGAGCAGAATGGGGTAGCAGAAAGAAAAAACAGAACTTTGACTGAAATGATAAGATGTATGCTGACAGATTCCAAACTACCAGAGAAATATTGGGGTGAAGCAGCAATGACGGCCACTTATCTGCAAAACAGACTTTTTTCAAGGAAACTGAAAAAGACCCCATATGAGCTATGGCAAGGTAATAAACCAAGTGTGAAGCATTTAAGAGTTTTTGGTTGTAAAGCCTTTGTGTTTATTCCAGAAGAGAAAAGATCCAAACTTCAAAACAGAGCCGTAGAAGGAATATTTGTTGGATACTGTGAAAACTGCAAAGGATACAGAATCCTAGATCCGAAGACAGACAGAGTTACAATGAGTAACAGTGTGACATTCATTGAGGATCTAAATGATGACATAATGACATCACTGGAAATGAGAAATGATGAAAGCATCAGTGATATCAATGCAGGAATATCTGATGAAAAAGAAGTGGAAATTGAAGTGGAAATTGCTGAAAATCAAAACACTGAAAGTAAAGAGATACAAGAACAGGCAAACAATGAACCAAGACGTTCAATAAGAGAGAACAAGGGAAAACCACCTGTACGTCTTTCATACAAGGCGAGTACAAACAAGATATTTGAACCTACATCTTGGGAAGACATATCAAAACTCTCAGAAGAAGAAGCTAACAAATGGATAACAGAAACAGAAATGAAATCCATGCATGATAATAAGGCCTGGACACTGACAGAATTACCAGAAGGAAGAAAAACTATAGGATGTAAATGGGTTTTTAAAGTAAAATATCAAACGGATGGCACAGCTGAACGATATCGAGCGAGACTCGTAGCTAAAGGTTATACTCAGAAATATGGAGAAGACTATGATGAAGTTTTTGCACCAGTCGTCAAACATACTACAATTAGAACCTTGTTTGCAGTTGCAGCAACAAAACAAATGCAATTGAGACATCTGGATGTAAAGACAGCGTTCCTAAATGGAGATTTAACAGAAGATATCTACATGGAACAACCTCCAGGATACAAAGATAAAAGAAAACCAAACGGTTTGTAAGCTACAGAAAAGTATCTATGGTTTAAAGCAAGCCGCTAAAGCCTGGAATGATAAAGTCACAGAAGTGCTCACAAATGAACATTTTCAAAGAAGTAAAGCAGATCCGTGTCTATACACAAAGAAACTGGGAGACAGATGGATCTATGTACTGATATATGTGGACGATATTTTAGTTTGTTTTGAAAAAGAAAGGGATATAACAGAAATACAGAAAATTCTTGATCAACACTTTGAGATCAAAGATTTGGGAAATGTGAAACAGTACCTAGGGATACAAATAGAAAGAGAAGAAGACGGGAGTTATCTTCTTAACCAAAGTCACATGATTCAGGACATCATTGAAACATTTGGATTGAAAGATGCGAAACCAATAAAGTCTCCAATGGAAATCAACTATCTGAAGGAGATGAACAGTGAACAAAATATGTTGCCAGACAACGAACAGTACAGAAAGGCAATGGGAAAATTACTGTATCTTGCAACTGTTACAAGACCAGATATTGCAGCAGCAGTAGGAATTTTGAGCAGAAAGGTGTCAAAACCAAATAAAATGGACTGGAATGCCGTAAAGAGAGTAATACGTTACTTGAAAGGAACTATTGATGTTAAACTAAAACTACCTGCAAGTAACAAATGCATTTTAACTGGATATGTGGATGCAGACTGGGCTGGAGATACACTTGACAGAAACTCTACCAGTGGTTATCTTTTCTTACTCTCAGGTGGACCAATTAGTTGGGCTAGAAAAAAACAATCAATAGTGACACTGTCAACAACAGAAGCAGAGTATGTTGCCGCAGCACAAGCAGCTCAAGAAGTCTTATGGTTGAGACAACTACTGACAGACTTAGGAGAACAACTGTTGGAACCAACAAAGTTGTATGAAGACAATCAAGGTTTTATTGTTCCTGCTCAGACGGAAAGAGTTAATCCAAGAACAAAACACATTGATATAAAGTTTCATTTTTTGAGGGATTACCAGGAGCAAGGAATGCTGAAGTTAGAATATTGTCCAACTGAAGATATGACAGCCGATATTCTTACTAAGGCATTGAATGCTGAAAGACATCAGAAACTGATGAAGAAATTAAGTTTGACTGAATAAGTCTTTATTGTTGAGAAAGGGTGTTGGTATATACATATATGCAACAGATATAGACTTATTGTGTTATACTGTGTTGGAGGAACTTACAGCTTCCGGACACTAGATGGCGATGTTATTATTGTTATGTGCTGAATACATGTAATGATAAGCTATGGAGACTTGTCTATATCTCACACTATCTATGGTTAGTCCTTTTCAGTGTATTCCTCTATATTGCTGTATAGACATGCTGATGTTACCTCATGTTCTGATAAGTAAACTGAAGATTAACCCATATAATCTACTCTGAAGCTTTCCTCTGCGACTACACTCTGCAACATCATGAACCCCGTACGTTGTCTTAAAGTGAACCTCTATTTTGGAACCCCTATGGGGGAATATGGAAGTATTAGACAGTATCGAGACCCTACAAACTTTTAATTTGGGACTAGGGTTGAGCCGATCTTGACTTTTCAGGATCGATTTTAAAATCCGATTTCCGATCATTTTTCATTCGAACCCCATCTTGGTCCCAATTCCGATCCCAATGCAAGTCAATGGGATTTTTTTTTTTAATCGGAGATCGGATTTTAAAAGCAATCCTACCCACTGGTGTCCACTTACCTCCAGAGATGGCTGGTCCTGTGCCCTGTGCCTTCATTCTTCGCCTTGCTGCTGCTCCCCGCTGCTTTTCTTCCTTCACTGCCCCCTCCCTGCCAGGTTAGGAGAGTGTGGGCGGGTACTGGGAGGGGAGGGGAGACGTCACGTCTCCCCGCCCTGTACCTGCCCACACTCTAAGCCACAAGCCCCGCCTACCTAGCGCACCGGAGCAGCCATCTCTGGAGGTAAGTAGCTACTAGAGATGTTAGTTTAGTCTCCCATTAGAATGAATGGACACAGCCGGTGTGCAGGGGGTTAAGGCTGTGTGTCGGCTGCTTCCATTCATTCCTATGGAACTGCAGCGGAGCCTTCACACTGAATATACAGCGTATACTCAGTGTGAAGGCTAAGCAATGCATTGTGGGAAAAATCACCGATCTCGATCCTACATAAAAAGATCGTGTTCGGAATTCCGATCGTGAAATTTTCTCGATCGCCGATCGGAATCCGATCTTTTCCGAACACGATCGCTCAACCCTATTTGGGACCCAATGTAAAATGGTACTCACGGCCAAATTGCCATTGCTCTCTATGCAACCTCTCTAGCTATAACCACATCTCTGACTTTTACCTTAAAGGATTGGACCCATCTGTGTTTTTTGGCAGCTGCCCATTTGTGACGGTATCTACAGCAGGACTTCCCATGGACCACTAGTGCCTGAGGATGTGGATGTTGGACAGTCCCTATGAGCTGCATTAATAAATCCAAATCTCTCAATCTACTCTTAGGACTCCACAACCAAATATACAGAATTTAAGGCAATGCCAGCTTTATAAGCTACCAGAGACCCCATTCCCTCGGTGTGGTTGCCTCAGGGACAACCTGAAAATAGAGCACATATATTTTCTACCCTCTACCATAAGGGTGTTTGTCATGTACCCCACCTCATTGCTCAGGAATGGTGGGGGCTAGAGAAAAAAATTCCAACTGTGCTGGAATCGGTGAAGCTGGTGAAAGGTCCAAAGCCATACTTGCCAACAATTGAGTACAAAGGCGTACAAATAAATAGAGGGGTGCCTATTATAGGATATAAAGAGCTCAAGTCGGTGGTGAAAGGTCTTCTTTAAAGACAAAGATAATAGTTATTTCCTGGAATCACTGTAGAAACAATTCTGTTCCAGGTGTATGTGTACAGGAGGGAGACATCAAATCACACCCATTATGGCCTCATATACAGTAAGTTCAAGTCCCTTATTCATCCATGTCCAGATTATTTTCCCGAGAGGACAGTAGCCTCCTTCCATTTGTACCAGAAAGTGAAGGAAGTAAAGAGTTCCCAGTATGACCAGTATAATGTAGAGTTCCTGCAGGAAACGGTAAACACAGGAAGTCTCTCAGGAGCAACTTCAGCCAATGACTGCAAAGCAGGAAGTGATGTCAGAGAAGGGGTGTAGTTTTGGCAACCTCTGCTGTAGTGCCCAGTAACATGCACTGGTACTTGCTGTTATGTGAATGCCTCTGTCATGTTCCCCGGAGTTTGACCCTATGTCCATGCTTTTGTAAGGTCAGGGATACAGAATAAAGTTGTGTGATTGACATGTACACTATATAATTGTTGCCTATTACTGCGCTGGGTCAGGACGTAAAGTGGGTTAAAATAGCCGGTGCATCTACAGAACACTTTAGTTTGTTGACAACGGCTATGATTACTACTTCTACAACCTTTTAATGTTTTTTTTTCCTTACTTACAATCCATTAGGAGTTGATTTATAAAGCTTGAAATCCCACCAAATAGCTCGACTTCAATTCCTGCTCTTCCTATTAAACATACCCTATATAGCAGAGACAAACGGGGACAGGTAAATAGAGGAGACATGACTTTTTCCATTTAACTACGGCCTTGCTTTAAACAAGAGGTCAGGTTGTCCAAACTTGTGATGGAGATGGAGTTAATGTTCCAGTACTGGGTCACACTGACCCCATCGTAGCTGACACCTCCAGGCAGGCACATACAAAGAGGGCTTTGTACTGCCAAATTCTCATCGGCTAAGAAAAACAGCACGGTGGTGGAAAAATAACCGCCCTAATGTACGAGATTGCAAAGTAACAAAAGCAAAAAGTTTTAAGGTCAACTGTAGTTTCTAGATAGAAAGGCTCAAAAATAAGTGCTCGAAATGTGGACTTCGATGAAATTCGCCCACAGAATGTAGACATCGGGGTAAAAGGAGTTGGCTGGTGTCGTTATTATCTAGATATATGTATGAGGTTGGGTTCTACATTTTTTAAATCCGATAATGGGGTCCATCAGGTAACCATTGATTTCTTCATGATTTCACTGGGCGAGGAAGTCATACTTGTAGGACTTTATTGTCCAAGATTGTAGACAGAACCTCCAATGCAGACATGAACATGGTCTTACTCAACCTTGATCAGTTGTGCTCCAAAAGTATGGCTATAAAATATTGTAGGACTTGGATCCATATCTGCTGGATAGAATAGGACCATAATGATGTAAGAGACAATCCAATGGTCCTGTAGAACTAGGCGTCTTTATTCCAAATCTGGTCCAAGTTTTATAGAAGGGAATATATAGAAGCTATTGGACTTTTGATTTTCTGTCTTCAAGTATTGTCCATCTAGGCTGGTCCATTCTTGAGAACCATGTACATACGTTCAAAGAGCAGCCTCAAGAGTGCCTCGTGGTTAATGATGTACTATATCTAACTACAATGTTCGTGAAGAAGTCTGGGAAGTTGATCTGGTTGGTCAAGGTTCTGGCTCAATGATGTGGGCTCCAAAGGTCCATCAGAAAACAACACCTATTAGACCTTATAGATGATGTGTCCTGTTTATAGAGTGCCAAGAACAAAAAGTCGTGAGTACATGTTCATATAGATGGAAGGTGGACCCTAGAATCATCTCCTCTAATGGAACTAGAGAACACGAATCTTGTCCAAAGCAATCATGTTCAGCAGATAGGGGATTACGAAGTGCCAAAATAGGTTGCCCCAAAGGTTGACTCCAGATTTTGATGGTGCCTGCAACTTACCAAGGATTTGCAACACCATGTAGCCACCAAATATGGCTGAAGCTGGAGAACATGAACGGAGTAGATATTTACATACAACTTGACCATACTTGCCAATGCTATGGAAACTTTCTATCTGGATGTGGCAAAAACCACCCCAATGAACAAAATGAAGGTCGAGATACCCCTATTTTCCCATGGGGTGGGTTTACAAAAAAAATTCTGCACATATTCCTTTGCTCAAATGGTGGTCACCTAGACAAGGAAGTCAAGTAGTTGGTGGCAACGAGGACTCCCACAAGAGAGGTTTCCGGTAACATATGGTTGTGTAGACAACTGGGCTACTCATTGCCTTAGTACATAGTCATCCTTGTAACTGGAAGTAGACTTTAATATAATGAGGAATGGTCTTATAGCAATGTCAGACAAGGAGCAGATGTGAGGTGCACGTTGCGAGGTCACCCTATTGCCACAAGACTTCTTTGCTAATATTTGACTCGTAATAGAAAACGTTAATTTTGCATAAAGTGAAATGACTTGATTATAATTGAACTTCCAGACATTCTGGTAATTCGCTCACTACATTAATTCTGATTGTCATTTCTTTCCAGGGTCTGAGAATGAAGTTACCCAAGTGAATCGTTGCCTTGATGCAGCAAAAGCTTGCAACGTGGACCCCACCTGCCAAAAGTTACGAACAGAATACGTTGGCTTGTGCATACGTCCCATGGTACGGACTGACTCTTGCAACCGTTCCAAGTGTCACAAGGCCTTGAGGAAGTTTTTTGACAGAGTGCCAGCTGAATATACCAGTGAGCTGCTCTTCTGCCCGTGCGAAGATACGGCTTGTGCGGAGCGGAGGCGACAAACCATTGTTCCGGCTTGTTCTTATGAGTCAAAAGAGAAGCCCAACTGCCTCACCCCACTAGATGCTTGTAAGGGGGATTATATTTGCAGGTAGGTTACTTCACCGTTCTATGTAAAATGGGTTACCTATACATAGCACTGGGTGGGCCCATATAGTTGGCTACTTGGTGGTGAGAATCTAGGCAGAACTTCTCTCTGCAAAGGAACGGCACTGTTAGACGGAGAGGAATTATCCTAAAGTTGGGTATATTGGATTAATATTGGCTGAACCCAACGATTTTAGCTTAACCATGCAACCATGTAATTGTTAGAGGAGCTCCCAACTCTCCCCGGCATGCAGGATCCTTTTCTTCTTGAGAGACCATAAGCCACCACCAAAGATGTCTGACAGCATCTCACTCCCCTTTTCCCATTCCAAAAACATGAACACTTAGTTGAGGGGCCTGGGAGAGATTGCTGTCCGCCAAACAAGTGCTTGTTTGAGAAGGATCTAATATCTATGGTCAGCCTAAGGGCCTTTTTGCATGGGCCAGTAAGTCGGGTAATGGTTGGGAATGGAGATCTGTTTACTGTTGACAAACTATTTTAGGTGCCACATAAAAGATGTCATCACCCAACAAACAATTGGCTGCCTACCTGTTGGCAGATCACTTACACCTATATACAGGCCAAGTATTCGGAATGACCATTCCTCGGAGCACAATACACCCAATGTTATTGGGCCTAAGACATAGATCTAGAGGGCTCTCTCTGCCCTGTCCCATTAGTTCTCCAGATGATTTTGTCTATGAGTATAACATGGAATATCATCTAGTTATATCATGGTAGAAGCTTTGTGAAGTTATGAACAGTGACTTGTGACAACAAGTTCTACGTGGAGATTTTGGGTCATTTTGGTCATGGACAACCTCGGTAAGTTTGCTTAGGTAGGACACAATTCCACTGGTCCTTTGCTGGGCTAGTATGACCCTAATGGTGAAGAACCTTTCATGTGAAGATGAGTGAACGTTACGAGATTTCTAATAACAAAGATTTGTGAGGTTCAGCCCTCCAGATCTTTTAAAACATTATACTCTGGGTTCATCTCAGTCCCCAGAGTAGGATAAGTCTAATAAGTGGAGGCCCAGGAGATGCCAGGAAAAGTAACAAACTGCTATACATACCTTGCCTCACTTCTCTTGGACATCCTTGCAGCATCCTGCCGTCCTCCAGCATCCTATTCAGGCCTCTTTTGGCCTCTGGCTGACATCATACACCTCCGGGTCACCGCTGAGACCCAATCACATGCCTCAGTGGTGACCCTGGCAAATGTGATGTCAGCCAGAGGCCAAAATAGGCCTAAAGATGATGCACATGCTTGTGTGCATGGAGCCTACACAATAGTATTATAACAACAATCTCAGGACTGAGATGCTATGTTATCACAGTCCTGAGGTTGTTGTTATTTGAGGTTGTTGTTGTTGAAGATTTTGCACTGAGCCTAGATGGAACTTCCAGAAGTCAAGGACAACCATATATCTACCTTATTTATCACTGTGGAGGATTTGGGATGTGACAAAGTCCTTGAACATATACTGATTCCCCTCACAATCTCCATGAATGGGCCAAATCCACCAAATCAAGAGCACTCTGCACTCAAGAGGGGGGTCCAAAGCTGGGAACGTCCCTAACCCTTGTAGGACCTTTGGGAAAAGGTTGGTTGGATGAGACACCCCCTTAAAATTTGTCCTATAAACCTACATACGATATGGAATATATCCTGATCCCTTAGGATTTGTGATACTGAAAGGAGAGTCAGACATCTCGATCACTACAACCCTCATCACACCCTACCTGCAATGCTACATCTCCGTCCCACCAGACATGAGCTGCATATCACCTAAGAGCGCCGGAGAGAATCGCCATGCTTTTTAATTATCGGCTCACTCCTGACATTTAATATTCTCCCGAGGATTTTAAAGGTCCTTGAGTTAAAGTCCAATAAACCGTCGACTTATATACGCTACAAGACTCATAATGGCAACGACCATGAGTGATTGTGTGGCGAGTACTCGAGGCAGCAAGTCAATATCCATCGTGGAACGTGTCATAGATCTTCTGACAGTGGATGTGAAGAGGCCTAAGAGACGTAATGTATCTATTCTTCCTTGTCCAGAGTCAGCATTGACTAACACTTTACAGATGGGAGCTTACGTAAAGGATGGTTGGCCGCAGGACGCCGTCTTCTGGAAAAGACTCTCAAAACCTTCAGATTATACAGGAGAGATGTAATGTAGATTTACGTCTACGCCTTATTTCTCTGCCCTAGTCTACACAGCCAGTCACCCTGCTGACATAGACTCTGACTAGTCACACTTTCTATTAAGTCCTCCGGAGTGTGTCGACCAATTTCTTCTAGACTCTACAAGCTCTAAGACATAACCAAATAAAGATGTATATGATGATGGAGATGCTCAGCATCAGAACTTGCAACCGTCTCTCAGGGCAGGGAACAGATAAAACTCTAGATCTTGGCTGTACAACCCTTTCTATGCCATGGTCAATGTACGATTGTCCCCTTACCCTGGTCTATAGTCTCTCGCTCTGCCAAATCAGTATCCCTGTGCTATGCTGAGGAGGCCCAATAGGCCAAAACAGCGCTGTCCATAGCTGGGAATCTGTTCCTTTTGGAATAGAAATACTAATTTGGCAATTAAATCCGCATCATGATATTAGACTTTTTAACTGAGTCGTGCATGATGTTAAGGATGCTGCCCTCTGGAGGGCGGTGTACAGGGGCACTGTCCTCCTAATTACATCCTGGAGAATAGATTTGCATATTTTTTTACCCAGAATCCCTAGCGGAGCAGGAATGACTTGTAAGTCTCTGTACTGCCTATGTAGGCACACACTCTCCCTGATGTGTATGATTATCCCCTGACCCTGGTCTATAGTCTCTCACTGTGCCAAATCAGTATCCCTGCGCTATGCTGAGGAGGTCCAATAGGCCAAAACAGTGCTGTCCATAGCTGGGAATCTGTTCCTTTTGGAATAGAAATACTAATTTAGCAATTAAATCCGCATCATGATTAATTAGACTTTTTAACTGAGTCATGCATGATGTTAAGGATGCTGCCCTCTAGAGGGCGGCGTACAGAGTGCACTGTTCTCCTAATTACATCCTGGAGAATAGATTTGCATATTTTTTACCCATGGTCAATACTGGGCAAGGCATTTAAAGGGATGGCTTGAGTGGTGCCCACCTTTGCGTTGAAAGACTTCAGGTCTGTTCATGGAAGGAACCAAGGTCTGGCCATTGAAGGGCTGTCTGGCCTCATTCTTCATTGTTAGGAGATGTCTTGGAGGTATATGTAAATTAATTTAAACAAATCTTTATTTCCTTGCTAATATGTGTGATTTTTTTATGATCGAAAGAGTGTTGTCGCTTATATTACCCTCATTCATGTTCCAATCCCTGGTGAGGTAGGGGGTTAACTATTATATGCCTTGTGGTCTAGAGTGTTATGGGGTGTACTAGTGATCTAGGTTGGTTTGGAAAGTGATGGAAGGTTGAAAGGATATTCCAAGAAGAGGCAAGAAACTCCTACTCGTATCTAATAAAAGTTAGCTTAGTGGTCGAAAGTGGGCTCCAGCTCAAAATTTGTACCCAGACCGCCAACTATATGGTATCATTTATAATAATGGTCTCCTCATACACTGTCTACCAATAAGTATTTGGACACCCAGTAAAGTTCTGCGGACGTGGAGTTATGGTGGGGGGGGAGGGTTTCTCCTGGTATGGCCTGGACCCTTGGTCCCAGTGCAAGGTGAACTCAACGCCGACGCCTATTGCACTGTTTTAGATAACAGTGTGCTTCCTACATTATGATGTTTCTATGGGTCGGACCAATGTTACTTCCAGGATGACAACGCCAGCTGTCATGTAGCGAGGTCTACCATGGCTTGGTGCAGTGACAATCAGGTTACCGACTGGACTGGCCTGCCCAGAGCCCAGACTTGAACCCTATCGAGCGCCTCTGGGATGAGTTGGATCGCAGAACTAAGGGGTGCAGCAGACGTCCAAAATCAGTGAAAGAACTTACCTGTCTTCTCCAACCCGAATGGAATAAAATACTACTAGCCGTCATACAAGGACTTGTGGAAAGTATGCCCCGGAGGGTTGAGGCTGTAATTGCCACTTGGACCACAGGTGTCCAAATATTTATTGTTAGACAGTGTATTCGGAAGAGATACTTTATGGGTGGCCTTTAGGCTCTTGGGCAACTGCACTCTTAAGTTATCTCAAACAAAAGTATAGGGCAATTTGGGTAGTATTACTAATACAACTACATTGGCCAACAGGCCAACTACCACTTAGAAAGAAATATTTTTACTTAAAATTGTATAAATTTATTGAGAAATATTTTTTTATATAAATAAATACATGAATACAAAGATAAATGGTGCAACCACAATAAGTGCAGCGATATACACACTAATAGGCTTCCATAGTAAAATATCCACCCTAATGAGTCAATGCAAGTTTAAGTGACAGAGTGTTCTACATGAACTGAAGAGAATAGTAATCAACAGATGTATATGAAACAATACATGGAAGGACTATAAATGACTAAAAATAGCCAAGGAAGGATTGTTTTACATCATTACAGACACATAGGATGGCATATGAAGTATTAGGTCATTACCTTGTGTGTATGTCACGCACCAATACGCGCCCCGACGCGCGTTTCGCCACGCAAGTGGCTTCGTCAGGGGGAAAAAGACTATGTGGCTGAGTACACATTTCGGAAAATATATAGTATCCAGGTGATGAATAAAATAAATACAGCTGCTGCTAAAAAAACGATCCGCCCGCTCTATATGGTTTAAAGATGGCCGCGTCTCATACATGCGCATGCGCATCACATAATGAACTATGTTAATGCACATGCGCGAGAACAACAAGTTATCGTGAGATATTCTGACCATGATGTATAGCCGTGCATGCGCAAAGAGTGGTGTCAATTGCGCATGCGTCAGGACAATGAAACGTCATGAGACGTTATACGTGTCAGATGGTAAAAAAACGCACCAGTATATCTATCTGTTTATATAGGCAGACGCTGGATGATGCAAGAACGATGCATTATAGCACATCTAGTGTGAATTGTGATGACAGAAAAACACTTAATTCAAAAGTATGTATAAATATACTGATATATGAAAATGTGAAATTATGAAGGACATTAAGAGTGACAAAATATCAGTGTCTATAAATTGAAAGATGCAAAAAAATATATATAATAATAAATTTCCACTTAAGAATATATAAATATATGCACACACAATGTTACATCAAAAAATCTTATATTTAGAATTAGAGTAGGAATAAAACAAATACACTGTGAAAAAAGTGAAAAAAAATTTTTTAAAAAGTGATAAATTAAAAGTGCGCTGTGACAAAAAAGTGAAAAATGCGCTGTGGCAAAAGTGAAAAAATAAAAATAAAGATGTGAACAAAATTATATCACGTGTCAATATCACAATTATACTCTTAAGTTATGCCCCTGTTGGTGTTATTGGGAGTCAAACTGGAAACTACCCCGATAAACAGTCTATAAGTCTCCATCACACTACCCTCATGGCACCCTCATGGCTGTGGCGAGGATATTTCTTTATGGAGCAATTCTTTCAATTGGTTGTCTCCCTAGCCCCCGTAGAGATTGCATGGAGCAGCAATGTTCATGTACCCTAGAAACTCTTTCTCACTATACGTAAATGGATAGGTATAGGAGGGTCCCCCAGTTCCTTACATAACCAACGGTCACGGTAGTCCCCCACAGATCCGAGGATTATAATATCCCTGGTGTCCAGTGATTAATAACCTCACAAGGATTTCTGGCTGCCCCTGCCCGGTGCGATCAGTGAGCGCTGTCATTGTACATAGGACACACGTCCCAGATGGCCCAGGTCACCTTCATCAAGGAGGTCTACCCCGATCCCAAGTCCTTGGAAGATTCCCAGCACGACAGTGATTCAGCAACAAATCTGCAGAGAAACATTATTGCTATTGAACAGCGTTCACACGTTATCAGTTCTCTCCACCTCATGTACTAGAAAACCTGATTAGGATGGTTTATCTTTGTGCCGCGTCCGGCGCCATCATCACCAGTTACTCCACACAAAGATACTAATCTCATTTCCTCCCGTGCCCCTTGTGATATTCCTCCAATGATCATTTTACGCTTCAGGATTAGTTTTTTTTCTTCTGCCGTGTCTTCCGTAGATATAGGATATCGTGAAGCGGAGACCTGTGCTTCTTAAAGGGAATGGTTCACCATTTTCTAATTTATTGATATCAATATATTATTTTTTTAATGTTTTTGTAGATTTTTTTAATTGTATAGATAGATAGATAGATAGATAGATAGATAGATAGATAGATAGATAGATATACTGTATATACACTATAAGTCCTTCATTCGTCTTCTTCTTCTTCTTGTATCTATTTCTAGCAAAGCAGGTTGACAACTCATATATCATTACTGTTACCGTACCAAATGGGTTGTCAGCCAACTCTCTTAGGCACATCTGTCTAACTATAGAGTCATAAGAGAGTATGGGGGAAACGCTCTTGTATGAAGAGGAAGCCTCCCCGTACGTGTCCGTCGTTGTAGCACAGGCCGCGGTTTATGTATGGCTCCGGGTTGGATCCATATATCAGCTCTATAAATATAGCCATACATTTAGGAGGTGTCATTGTGCCCAGCGTTGCTCTATAGAACAAGATATATGACCCCCTACAAGATGCACAGCCTGGCTGCCGCCTCATTACTATAGGGGGGATGTGTTGTGCCTCGTCTCGTGTTGATGGCCTCTTCTTATTTCCTTCGCTCAGGTCCCGGTTAGCCGCCTTCCAGTTGGATTGTCAGCCTTCGGTTCAGTCTGTGACCGGATGTGTACGGGAGAACCATGCCGCTTGTCTGATGGCATACACAGGAATCATAGGTAACTTGTTATTTTGTACCAGGGTTGAATGGGTATTTTAGGGTTGCAAGGATTTAGGGGAACACTCGGAGGGTCCTGACTACTCGCACAATAAAGGTCATGGTTGACTTTCCCAACCACCATATGAGTTAAGCTAGCTAACAAGTTCCATTTGAGAACCATTCTAAACCTTAACCCCTAACCCTAACCCTTGCTTATGGGTTCTGTGCTCAGCAAAGGGGTTGTAGGCAACGGGCCCTCAGTGCAGAATTTATAACAGGCCCTCACCTACCAAATACCACTTAGTAATGGTGTCTTATATTGTCGCTGGTTTGTGGCCATCCCCGACACCAGGGTATAAGTGCAATGCCAGTCATTACATTCCTACAAATGCCATCTTGGCCCTCAGGTGCTGCCCAAATTGCCAAACCCTACAGAGTCATTCATTTTATGGTCCATAGTGAGAACAAAGCTGCTCTACCATTTATCGAAATTCATGAGCTGCTCAACTGGAGCCAATGAAGGGAGGAGGCTAAAATCGGTTTACTTTGTCCTTCCCCACCATGGGCCTGTGACCAAGGGGCGCAAGTCTTTCAAAATATAAGTACCCAACTGTGCATGGCTTGGTAACATAAACTAGCACCAGTAGGGGGCACCATATTGCTCTTGTTATAGGATTTACGCTGGCTCAATATCCTCCATAGGTCTGGAAAGATGTTGTCCAGGTGGGGCAACTATTGTCCTCGAGGTCTTACCCGTACGTCAGACTAGTTTTCTCAACACGTTGTTTCGTAAAGTAAACCCATGGCCTCTTGTTCAGGACCAAAAGCCTTTTGAAAAGGTGACAGGGTGCTCACCACAATAAGAATCCCCTACAGGAAGGATTTGTGTCTGAGCCGATAATCTGCCCTGATACAAGCTGCCCTATAGTTCAACCCGGAGCTGCAAACAACAGCTGCTGAGAGAGCGGCTAATGCAGGCCCGCTTCAGTTTAATGAGATATTTGGTGCTGTTTACCACAAGATGTTCAGGGACAGTCTTGGAGTGTTGCATTTATTGCTCATAAGGCAAGATAACAAAATGTATGATGACCTGCTGACATACAAGTCATAATCGCCAATGGATGGGGCATATCATTATTATACTGGGGAGGGGAGAAGGACCACAAGTGGTGGGGTTTCCTCCATCTATCATCTTGTATTTCCACAGTTCCTCTTTGTTTGTCCACCTCTTCTCTTATATTTCCATAGTTCCTCTTGTCTTACCAGCCTCATTTCATTCTTCCAGCTCCTCTCTTGTCCCTCCTCCTCTCCTCATGTTCCTCCTCCTCTCCTCATGTTCCTCCTCTTCGCCTCTTGCCCCTCCACTTCGCCTCTTGCCCCTCCACTTTGCCTCTTGTTCCTCCACTTTGCCTCTTCTTCCTCCACTTCTCTTCTTCCTCCTCTTCTCCTCTCATTCCTTGACTCTTCTCTTGTCTCTCCACCTCTTCTCTCTTTCCTCCAACTATCCCCTCATTTCTCCACACATTTCATTCCTTCATCTCCCTCTTGTTCCTCTACTACTTACTCGTCAGCTTCCTCTACATTTACTCTTATTGCTCCATTTCTTCTCTTACTCTTCCACGTCTGTTTTAAATCCATCACCCTTTCTTTTGTTTTTCCACTTTTTCCTTTCATTTCATCAAATTCCATCCTTGGTCTTCTACATCTCCTCCGCTCCCTCTACTTCTCTTCTTGTTCTTCCTCCTATCCCTTTGCTCCTCCACTTCTTCTCTCATTCTTCACTCTCTCATTCTTCTCCTTCTCCTTCTGTTCCTCCTCCTCTCCTCTAGCATTTTCACTTTTCCATCCAGCTCTTCAAAAATATCCAAATGCCTTCTACCCTCTTATCTTCTCTCCATATGCTCTCCTCCAAGACATCTCCCAAGGCTCTGCCCTCCTCATACCCAGATAATACAGTATCCACCACTCCTCTACATGTCCAGCCTTCACATGCCACCTAAATTCCTTCTTTTTAATCCACCCTGACCCTAACATCGCTGATATTCTGTATCGCCTTTATTACCTCCACCTACTTCACCTCGGCTGGGGCAGGTGGTTGGTGGAGTATTAGGTGGGCAGGGGGTTGGTGGAGTATTAGGTGGGCAGGGGGTTGGTGGAGTATTAGGTGGGCAGGTGGTTGGTGGAGTATTAGGTGGGCAGGGGGTTGGTGGAGTATTCGGTGGACAGGTGGTTGGGGAGTATTAGGTGGTGGTTGGAGTATTCGGTGGTCAGGTGGTTGGGGAGTATTAGGTGGTGGTTGGAGTATTCGGTGGTCAGGTGGTTGGGGAGTATTAGGTGGTGGTTGGAGTATTCGGTGGACAGGTGGTTGGGGAGTATTAGGTGGTGGTTGGAGTATTCGGTGGTCAGGTGGTTGGGGAGTATTAGGTGGTGGTTGGAGTATTCGGTGGTCAGGTGGTTGGGGAGTATTAGGTGGTGGTTGGAGTATTCGGTGGACAGGTGGTTGGGGAGTATTAGGTGGTGGTTGGAGTATTCGGTGGTCAGGTGGTTGGGGAGTATTAGGTGGTGGTTGGAGTATTCGGTGGTCAGGAGGTTGGGGAGTATTAGGTGGTGGTTGGAGTATTCGGTGGACAGGAGGTTGGGGAGTATTAGGTGGTGGTTGGAGTATTCGGTGGTTAGGTGGTTGGGGAGTATTAGGTGGTGGTTGGAGTATTCGGTGGACAGGTGGTTGGGGAGTATTAGGTGGTGGTTGGGGTATTCGGTGGACAGGTGGTTGGTGGAGTATTAGGTGGACAGGTGGTTGGTGGAGTATTAGGTGGTGGTTGGAGTATTAGGTGGACACGTGGTTGGGAGAGTATTAGGTGGGCAGGTGGTTGGGGAGTATTAGGTGGTGGAAGGAGTATTCGGTGGTCAGGTGGTTGGGGAGTATTAGGTGGTGGATGGAGTATTCGGTGGACAGGTGGTTGGGGAGTATTAGATGGTGGTTGGAGTATTCGGTGGTCAGGTGGTTGGGGAGTATTAGGTGGTGGTTGGAGTATTTGGTGGATAGGTGGTTGGGGAGTATTAGGTGGTGGTTGGAGTATTCGGTGGTCAGGTGGTTGGGGAGTATTAGGTGGTGGTTGGAATATTCGGTGGACAGGTGGTTGGTGGAGTATTAGGTGGACAGGTGGTTGGTGGAGTATTAGGTGGTGGTTGGAGTATTAGGTGGACACGTGGTTGGGAGAGTATTAGGTGGGCAGGTGGTTGGGCGAGTATTAGGTGAGCAGGTGGTTTGGCGAGTATTAAGTGAGCAGGTGGTGGTTGGAGTATTAGGTGGACAGGTGGTTGGTGGAGTATTAGGTGGGCAGGTGGTTGGTGGAGTATTAGGTGGGGAGGTGGTTGGGCGAGTATTAGGTGGGCAGGTGGTTGGGCGAGTATTAGGTGAGCAGGTGGTTTGGCGAGTATTAAGTGAGCAGGTGGTTGGTGGAGTATTAGGTGGACAGGTGGTTGGTGGAGTATTAGGTGGGCAGGTGGTTGGTGGAGTATTAGGTGGGGAGGTGGTTGGGCGAGTATTAGGTAGGCATGTGATTGATGCAGTAGGTGTAGATTACATATTCAGTGTGACAAGTAAGTCCATATCAGATGTCCATGTGTGTTTTATTATTTACAGGTAGTCCTATCACACCCAACTATGTGGACAACTCTTCTTCAAGTGTCGCCCCCTGGTGCACCTGTAACACAAGCGGAAACCGTCAGGAGGAGTGCGAGAATTTCTTACACTTCTTCACAAACAACATCTGCCTACGTAAGTGTCCTAGAATGTACAAAATAGAGAGAAAGGGCTTAAAGAGGTTGTCTAGAAATGAGAAAAAGCAGCTGACACTCCAGGGCTGTGGTGTCCAGGCCATTGTCCACCTACTTGTCCCACAGTGGTGACATGCCACACAGGAATATGAGTGCTGCAACCAAGTATATCAGGACATACATGCAAGTACCATTACTGAGGCCAGATGTGTAGGTAGGTAGTTATACTAGATAGATAGATAGATAGATAGATAGATAGATAGATAGATAGATAGATAGATAGATAGATAGATAGGAGATAGATGGATAGATAGATAGATAGATAGATAGATAGATAGATGGATAGATAGGAGATAGATAGATAGATAGATAGATAGATAGATAGATAGATAGGAGATAGATAGATAGATAGATAGATAGATAGATAGATAGATAGGAGATAGATAGATAGATAGCTAGATAGATAGATAGATAGATAGATAGGAGATAGATAGATAGATAGATAGATAGATAGATAGATAGGAGATAGATAGATAGATAGATAGATAGATAGATAGGAGATAGATAGATAGGAGATAGATGGATAGATAGATAGATAGATAGATAGATAGGAGATAGATAGATAGATAGATAGATAGATAGATAGATAGATAGATAGGAGATAGATAGATAGGAGATAGATGGATAGATAGATAGATAGATAGATAGATAGATAGATAGATAGATAGGAGATAGATAGATAGATAGATAGATAGATAGATAGGAGATAGATAGATAGGAGATAGATGGATAGATAGATAGATAGATAGATAGATAGATAGATAGATAGATAGATAGATAGGAGATAGATAGATAGGAGATAGATAGATAGATAGATAGATAGATAGATAGGAGATAGATAGATAGATAGATAGATAGATAGATTTCCTAAAACGTTTTACACCACTAACCTCTGGCCCCAGCAGACATTGGAGGGGGCAGCAGCTGTGTGGAGGGGCCGACGCTCCAGGTCTGCTTGGAGTGTAAAGATTAATGTTCTGCATTTGCCTCCTTGATTCAATCATTGGCCTGTATAATGGCTCCGGCAGCCATCGCTGAGCCGCTCTTTCCACTCTCGCGGTTGAACATCTGATCGAGCTTTGCATAAAACTGATTTTCCTACAAGCCGGCTAATGACTGCGATGACAAGACCCTGGCTTGCATCTCCTCGGCTCTGAGCAATATTAGCTTTTGTCAATCTTGTATTGGAAATTTTCGGTAATGTAACTTTTTATCCCGTCTTGTGCTGTTACATCAGCTATGACTTACTGACTTTTTTTTATTTTTTTTTTGGCTTCGTAGAAAATTCTATTCATGCTTTTGGCAATGGGACAAATCTAAACCTGGCGCTGAATCCATCCGTGGCCTCTACGACACCGGGACACAAGGAGGAGAAGTATGCCAACGCCTCTGTCCCTGCAGTAAAGGAAAGCGTCAACGTCTATGTCCAGCCCACCAAGGTGAGCCATACCGATGATCAATAATACATTGTTATGGGGGGGTTTAATATGTTTTTATTATATATTTTATGTATTTTTCCATATATTTCCATATGGTCAGTGTTGATGTCCAAAACTAGTTGTATACTCTCTGGCTACCAATGCTTTACATTGCATCAATGCGTCTCAAGAAAAAAATCTTTCCTTCCATAGTTTACAATGTTATTTGATATATTATTGGTGTCTCTGTCCAAGGTGTCCATTGGTTTAGCTCACCAGAACCTAAAGTCAAGTAGCATGGTATACACTGGTATATGGCCAGTGGGAGGTGGACAGTGCCAATCTGAGAAACTGGTCTCTCAATATCAATTGTTGGGCCGTCACACATGGAACATTGTGTCCATGTCATAGATGGTCCAGTCAAGTCTGCCAGAGCAAGAACTGATCTTCACAGTGACTTCACTCATAGACAAGGCCCATAGACAGAAACCATCCTCCTCTACAATGTCCATATCTATGGCCAACTGTCTTGAGTTTGCCGGGACAGTTCTCAATTTTTGGAAAGGCGTGTCCCAGCCCTTGGTGGTATCGTTTATGGAACTCTGACCCATAATAGACAGTCCGTGGTCGTTTAGGAGTGGTCCAAGGGTGGGACTCAAATGCCTCTATATTAACAACATTGGCAAGTATGGATAAGCAGATGTCAAGATAAGATAACCACTTCAGGTCCCTGATTTCTATGTTTTAGCCAAATGGATTCTCCACTTTAGACAACCCCTACTTGATTGGAAGGATTCTTTGATAATACAGTCGTCGAACTTTCTGCCTACTTTGACCCCAGAGATAAGCTGTAATTTGTTGGAAAATCTGGCAGTAGGTGTCCAGGTTTTTCTTCCATCCTCAAGAACATGTTTAGAATTGTCCATTCTGACCAAGAGATGAGGATCCTGAGCAGATCTCCTTCTCAAAATTCCCTAAAAGGTGGTTTTCTAAAGTAAAGTTATCTAGACCAAGGGTTACCGTAAGTCTCCTTCTTCTTCAACTTAGAATAGGAAAGATTGGGTACAAGGTCCTTTCATTGGAAAGTATATTTGATGGCCTGGGCCAATACGAGGTCTTCTTTTTCCAATTTGGCCATTCTCATATCCACTGACTCATACTTTGAGTATACAGAGACCAATGTCCATGTAGACAAGGATGTTTCTTTGAATCTGGCCCTTTAAGAAGGTCACACTCTTACTATTGACTAAAAACTGCAAAATATTTTTCCTTCAGGTCTCAAAGGAGGAGCCCTTCCTCGTGGGATCCAACGAAATCAAATCTGAAGTCTTCAACTCTCTTGTCCCATCTTCTAGTCCCCAGTTGATCAGTGGTGGATGTTCCTTGCTCGTCTCTATATATTTTCATATCTTTATCTGAAGACATTGAGAGTGTCCCATTTTACACTAAAAAAAAAACAAAAAAATAACAAAAACACAAATTTCTGGGAGAAAAACAAAACTGTGTCTTCTCTATTTTTTTATGTTAATTCATGGTAATCTGAAAAAAGTCCTTCCTTTCATTTATCGTCTTTTGAAATAATACGGAACGTCTCTGAGTCTCGGACTTAAGTTCCAGACACATTTCGGAAGGCCGGGTGGTGGTCACCTGGAGTCGTCTGGAGCATTGGCGTGGTGTTTGTGCCAGTCGTGCCCATGGGGCCATGTGGAACATGTAAGATTTTACACAAACATCTTATGGGACTCGGCAGAGCAGAAGGACAAGAATTACCGTAACGTGTAACGTGTGAAATCAAAAACATTCTTGGATGAAATTGTTGAGATGATGTTCCTAAATCCTATAGTACGTAGGAAAAATTACATATAGGATGGAAAAAAATCCTACTCTGTTTGCATTATATGGACTCTAATTTTCTACATTCTGGATGGGGTGGAGGATAGAGATGTGTATATATCATGTATGGATTCGACTGTCAAAGAGCACGAGAAAGTCATACCATGGAAGATGGAATCATCTCCTGAGCATCTTAAGTGCTTGTGTTCCTTAACCCCCGCCCCACCACCAGATCTTTTCTTGACGGTCATCCGAGACAATTTCTACAAGATGAGATAAAATAGCGCTTTCACGATAAAATGCAAATTTGCTTCATCTTATGTCGACAGAGTCTTATTTTATCATGACCCAACCCACCCCCTGAAATTTTTGTTTCCTTTACGAACTGAAGATCTAATCGATATAATTTTTAACCTTTGATTTTCTTTGGGGTTTTTTTTTTCTTTTTGTTTTTTTTTTGGAAAGTAGCATTAAATTGTACTATACAAATCCGGTGGTCAAATGTTGTCTGTTATTTATATGGTTAATAAGTGCAGGTGGGCATGGAATTGTTGAGGATTTGGGGTCATGGTGACCAGTGAACACTTGAATTGTACACAAGGCACTTTGAGAAGTGTCCATAGTGTTAAATGCAAAGGTTCCAACTCTACATCCTTCAATAGTCACTGCTCCACTGGTTCTGGCACAGATTAAATATTTTCTCTAGCCCCCACCATTCCTGAGCAATCCATGCAGTTAACTTCAGCGCCTAATACTCACTGGGCTCTCTACGGTCAGGTGGGTGGTCTTAGACTATCTGCCAAGGCGCATGGACAGAATATAATATCCAAAAAATTTATTTATAGTCATAAATATAATCTTAACCCCTCCCGACATCCGCCGTAACAGTATGAATGTAGGATATTTAAAGGGATTCTACCATTAAAGCAACTTTTTTTCTAATTACCACGTCGTAATAGCCTTAAGAAAGACTATTCATCTCCTACCTTTAGATGTGGTCTCCATCGCGCCGTTCCTTAGAAATTCCAGTACTTACCGGTATGCTAATGAGGTCTCGGCAGCAATGAGGGCGTCCTTCTTCATCTGCCTCCTCCTCTTGTCTGTCGTCTTCTTTCTTCGTCATGTCTGATGCCTGCGCAGTCGGCTATACATGCCGGCCGGTGGCCATATTTCCAAGGCTGCAATTGCGCGCATGCGCAGTATGCTCCTCACGTCTTCGCCGAACAGAGTGTACTGCGCATGCTCAATAAGGTCCATACAGCCCTCCGATGCCTGGATGAGTTCACTCGCATGTCGGAGGGCTGTACGGACCTTACTGAGCATGCACAGTACAATCTGTTCGGCGAAGACGTGAGGAGCGTACTGCGCATGCGTGCAATTGCAGCCTTGGAAATATGGCCGCCGGCCGGCATGCGCAGTCGGCTCTAACAGGGTCTCGCTGTCAGAGCTGACTGCGCAGGCGTCAGACATGACAAAGAAAGAAGATGACAGACAAGACAAGGGGAGGAGGCAGATGAAGAAGAAGGACGCCCCCATTGCTGCCGAGATCTCATTAGCATACCGGTAAGTACCGGTATTTCTAAGGAACGGTGCAACGGAGACCACATCTAAAGGTAGGAGACGAATAGCCTTTCTTAAGGCTATTCTGACTTGGTAATTAGAAAAAAAGTTACTTTAATGGTAGAATCCCTTTAAATAAGGCGGCCACTTCCATTGCCACCGGATCTGTGCTGTATTATGCAGCAAAGATCCAGCACTAATGCCCACGATCAGAGCCTGCACTGATTGTGGGCATTCAGGCCCCTAGAATGTCAATCAAAGCAGACTGAGGCGCCATTTTCCCATGTGCCGCCATTTTGGGGAGGATTGCCAGTGTCTGGAATGAGATCCTGGGCTGGCGATCCACTGCCATGACATTCAGGAAGACGGAATACAGACAAGATCTCAGTGGTGAAAAAGATGAATTTGCACCTGGCGCCACCTATTGGCTGGTAGCTCCCTATAGATTAATAGGCGGCGCTAGTGCAAATTCCTTTTTCACCAACGAGGTCTTATTTGTATTCCTTACCCAGAATTCTTATTACACCATGCATCCTCTAAGAAGTCCCTGTACAATGAGACATTGCCCCAAAGACACAGAAGAAAAAGACTTCACAAACAAGACAAAAAGTAATTAACAAGAAAAGAAAGCAAAATATCTGTCCAAAGATTATGTACTGAATGTACAACACAGAAATACACAATAATCTTCAGTAGAACAGAGACTGCCGAGTGTAAGAGCTGTGTCTCAAGGAAATATGAGAAGACCTTCACAACTTAATGACTTCTAATACAATCCGGATGGGGCTAGATACAAAACGCGTTGGAGGAGATCACAAAAGCGGTGGATGTACAATAAAGTGCCGCAAATAACAGAAAAGCACATAGAGTCCGGAGCCCGAGGTACAAGACTGTATAATGGGGGATTCAAGTACCTGAAGTGAAGGTCATATTCCTCGCGTAGGTGGTTTCACCCTTTTATAGATGGCTTAAGAAAAGGTTAGAGAGGGTTGAAGGAGATTACATCAGATGATCAAATAAAAGCTGCCAATGTCGGTGGATAGGTATGAGCATTGTTGTGTTCCCTGAATATATAGCTGTCAGGAAGAAGGAAACTTCCCCGTTCTTAAAGTAGATTCACTCTCAGGCATTTTACAGGTAAGTGGATGGCCATCACAATCAAAGCAAGGGTAGGCTCCCATAAGAACGCTTCCCTAACCCTTGTGTCATAACACAATATGGTGCTGAGTATATGGGTAGGCAAAGATTTCAATGAGGGCGCAAACGGGCACTCACTGGAAGAGAGTTATAGATGTCTGACTATCATAGAAAGCCAATCCAATGACTGTAACGGAACCTCAAACTATTAGGTAGAAGTGAAATTATCAGCTGTTTTGTCTATAGGATGTCCTCAGAGTATCACCAGTTGGTGATCTATCTATAGGATGTCCTCAGAGTATCTCCAGTTGGTGATTTGTCTATAGGATGTCCTCAATGTATCACCAGTTGGTGATCTATCTATAGGATATCCTCAGAACATCACCAGTTGGTGATCTATCTATAGGATATCCTCAGAACATCACCAGTTGGTGATCTATCTATAGGATGTCCTCAGAGTATCACCAGTTGGTGATCTGTCTATAGGATGTCCTCAGAGTATCACCAGTTGGTGATCTGTCTATAGGATGTCCTCAGAGTATTACCAGTTGGTGATCTGTCTATAGGATGTCCTCAGAGTATTACCAGTTGGTAATCTGTCTATAGGATGTCCTCAGAGTATCACCAGTTGCAGTTCCATTTATGGGATGTCCTCAGTTCACCACCGGTTTGGCTTACATGAGGAGTAGAGTAGATGAACACCACCATGCATGGAATCACTACAGACCAGTGCATGCTGAATTAGTTGTGGTCAATGCAGTAAAGGCCAACAAAATCCAAAAAAATATCTCCACGTGTTTCTTTTAGAGCTTTTTATCCTACTGGTGGGACAGTATTACATACATAATGCTCCAGTAACCACAGTGGGATTGCGATCAGTACATTACTACATGTAGCCTGAATGCTACTGGTGCTACTGTCCTTGTCTGACCATATACTGCCTATTCAGGCATAGGGGAGGTAGGTTATCTTATTTCAATGGGCTACTAAGACTGGTAACCAATTCCACCATAAATTGTGCTGTACTTCGTCCTTAGTACTTTGTGGTTGTTACCCCTTCACTGTCTTCATCTGCACAGTTATGTGACTCTTACAGAGACAGTAACCATCATGCAAAGACTTGTACTAAGACTGGACTTGCCATTCTCGGAGTTGGGACCAGTGAAAGGTAGTGGCCACCAGGACCCACAATGGCACAAACCATACAAGGTATCGCTACATCCAAGTAGGCTGCAGTAGAGTGTAGCACTTCAACGACCCATGGTGGCACAGTAGGACAGGCTGTGAGGCCTTCAGGCACCTTATCATAAGCCAACTAGATAGTTGAGGTCCCTGAACCTGCTTCAAGCACAACTCCAAAGCTTATTAAAACTACCACATCTGTGTCATTTTGTGACTCCAATACAGGTTCCAAGAAGTGCGAAGAGGGGCTGGATAGAGGAATATGTGGGTGACCAGGTGACCGAGAACGTAGCCCAAAGAGACCTAACATGGCTGACAGGAAGTAGCTAAAGTACCTCACTTCCTGTCCCACAAACCAATATTAGAACAGAAGCCTTCACACACTTACTACACCTCACATTGGAGTAGCCCAGCCCATTATTAGTTAGAGGACCCCTTTATCTATCACCAGTATATTTTTATATCATCCCATTTCCTATTTCTGAAACTTTCTGAACTACTAAAGGGGTATTCCCACGTTCCATACTCACCAGTCTTCGCTGCTGTCAATTCTTCTTTCTTCCGGCTTTTTTGCGTCATTGGTGGGCGGGGTTACATATGCAAAGCCAGCGGCGAGAAGTCGTCGCTTCTATGCCGCTGGCCCTGCGTGTGCACTCCTGATGCAGCTAGGCTTCGGCCGTACAGCCTTCACAATGCAATACAGACCCGGCATTCGCTGTAATAGAGAGGCGGATGCCGGGGAGTGCTAGACGCCGGCACAGGTGCCTGTGACATCGCTACGCTCCTGCCCTGCATGAAGCCAGCAGCGGCAGGAGCGATGCTGCTCTGCCCCCCCTCCCCTCCGGAATAGCAGCATCGCTCCTGCCGCTACTGGCTTTATGCAGGGCAGGAGCGTAGCGATGTCACAGGCACCTGTGCCGGCGTCTACAATCCCCGGCATTCGCCTTTCTATTACAGTGGATGCTGGGTCTGTATTGACGGCCCCTTCCCCCCAAAGTGTAAACTACCCCCCCCCCCCACTCCAGGCTCGTTCCCGTGCACTTAGCCCCTCCTCCCTCCCCCCTGAGAGCAGCAGATACATCACTTGACTTTTGACCAGATAAGTCAAGGGATGTGTCAACAGAGAAATTAATAAAGTAATATAGTGGACAAACAAAGCAGTTTTGCTGAAGCAATGTATTTAGGAAAAGTCTTACATTTACATTATCAAGCAGTATAGATAGGATCCTTGTGATGGGACAACCCCTTTAAGGCAAATAAAAGGGACACAAGAGAATTAATATCAAAGGGTTCTATGGCTGAACTCCAATTTGCATGGATAATAGGTTCTGTACGTGAGCACTGTCTGGAACATGGAGGGGCAAATCCTTCACAATCTGATGGGCTTGTGGAATTACAGTATATAACACACACATATATATATATATATATATATATATATATATATATATATATATGTATATAGTATCCGCCAAACCCATCTGTCCATAAGCAAGGCTGGAGCGTGTTTGCCTTGGCGCGACGCGAGGCTCCTGTCTGGCAATCCATCTCAATCCTCATTTATATTCTGATATTGGGTCAGAGACTGGCGGCTGAGCTAAATTATTATGTGCGTAATAAAACCACATGTTAAATAAGATGAGCCCGGGCTTTGTTCTCTCTATGTACTTAAAAAAAAAGCCTGTAAGCTTCAGGTGGAATAGGCATGAATTTCTCCGTCTATTCTCCCTTATCCAGAATTTCAATACCCAGGCCCAGCAGGCCGCCTTTGAAAACATTAAAGTATTAAAGGAACAGTCGTGTTATTTTAGCAAGCTAGGAAGGAGAATTTAATTGCAGGGGTCTCATTGCATTCGGCAAAACAACACGCTGCTATGTATATGAAAAAAGAAGGGAATGAAATGCGTTAGCGCACAATAAATAGAGTATAGAGAACCTATAGGCCCCAAACAAAGACATCTGAGCGCCATAGAAATAGGAAATCTTAATACCAGCAGAAATGCAAAGTATATTGTTTTGGATTTTTTTTATAGCTCTGAGTCTCTACGCCGGGTCCCTTTATACACAGCGGCTCATTAAATGTGCATGCAGGGATGTGAAACGCGGCGGGGTTTGGTATTTTATTTTTTTTTGTGTAATAACATAAATGAAAAGACAAAATTAAATAAAGTCGAAGAAAAATCAATCTGGTGGGAGAATTGTAGGAAGGCCTTCATCTTAGGGATTGTTTGTGTTATTGTCAGTCTGTTCTGAGTCGTTTGGTCATTAGTTTGCATTCATTTCCATTATTGTCAAGTTTCGGGAAGGGGGGGGGTATAATGGTCAAAAACAGCAGTTTTTCTCACCAATCCAAAAACTTTGTAGAAATGGAATGTTTCATGTGATGTTTTCCCTCTATTAAAGGGTTGATATTGATAACTAGACCTTAAGACTAGGGTTGAGCGATTGGGATCGGAAAAGATCGGATTCCGATCGGCGATCGAGTAAATTTCACAGTCGCGATCGGAATTCCGACCCGATCTTTTCCAGTGGGATCGAGATCGGAGGTTATCTCAAGATCGGCTCAACCCTAAAAGTGACTTTTCCCATAGAAAAGCATTGACTAGGGTTGAAGATCGGGATCGGAAAAGATTGGATTCCGATCGGCGATCAAGCAAATTTCACGATCGAGATCGGGATCGAGATCGGCTGGAAAATGATCGGAAATCGGATTTTAAAGACGATCTTGAAATCTCAAGATCAGCTCAACCCTACTTAGGACAGGTCATAAGAGTTGACACCAAACACCTTATGGCAGATAGCTGCTGTGGCCACCGGATCTACATAGTGTACAGATTCAGAAGCAGACAGCTCTGTGCACCACGTGGTGGCCATGCTAGGTTACTGCTTCTCAGCTCGGAGTGTGAACCTACCCTGTCTGTTAATATCCTGAAATCCAACATGGCATTGGGAATGGGAACTATAATAAGCCCTCATTCACATAACTTTATCTGCTGACCACCCGAAATCAGCACATTTGTCTACTGGCCTATATCTAATGAGTATGACCAATTTAAAGTGGACCTCTCAACAACTCCACCAACTATTTCCTTTAAAAGACACCACTCCACTGACTTAGGAGCAGTTGGAATCTTTTCTCTAGCCCTCACTATTCCCGAGCAAATGGTGCTGTAAGTTTCAGTACAATTATCCTCTCTACGATCAGGTGGGCGGTCCTGGCATAGAGCAGGTAGTCTAGGACCGCCCACCAGACAGTAGAGAGCCTGATCGTGCTGAGAATAAAAGCAACAATTGCTCGGGAATGGTGAGGGCTAGAGAAAAAATTCCAACTATGCCAAAATCAGTGGGGCAGTAGCTATTGAAAGACGCAAAGTTGGAGTTGATGGGGGCAATATAAAGTAAACACTAATAGACAATAAGAATATGTAATGTACACGTGATTGTGAAACCAGAACAGCTAAGCAAAAGCAGTCAGTGCCAAACAGCAGCTGCTAAAGCCAGAAATATTGTAAACAGAAAGAGGAAAAATCCAAAAATTAAGAAATACATTGGCCCTAGATACTGTATACTACTAATAACTGGTACTCAACTTTAATGTGGGATGTATTTTATAGTATATTTATTATATGTGTGGGGGCAAAATGACCATTTAGGCATCAGGGTAATGCCAAAGGAACCAGGAACCATGGCCAAAGAGGGGCAAACAACTATGGTGAAAACTCATAAATCATACAAGTGTTCCTCAAATTTATTTACTCAAAGCGTATCATATTTTTTTTAATGGTGGAAAGAGGCCCATGAACTTTAACCCCCAATGAGCCAAAATAACCTAGTCAGCCATAGTACAGTGAGTGTTATCATACTCCAAGTGTGTGGTGAGTAATGTGAAAGTTTGTGTGTTTGGATGTTTGTGGGTTTGGATTTTTGGATGTTTGCTCCTCAATCATGGCAAGACGGCCACATGGATTTGGCTGCATTTTTGTTTTTTTTTAGGGTCCATTCACACGGAGTGACGTGCCGCGTGACCTGGCGCGTATACGGCGTGTGAGAATTTGAGCGCCGTAAAAGCTCCCATTGATTTCAATTGGAACGTGGATCGTATACGCCGTGTTATTTTGCGGCAGTGATTTTGCGGCCCAAAATCCCTCTAATATTAGGGTCCCGGCGTATCTTAGACGCTAGGGGTTCAATACATAAGGCAAAGATTAGGGGGGGAGAGAGGACAACCCTGTCTGGTGCCGTAGAGGATGGGAAAGGAGGGCGAGGAAGCGTGGGGAAGCTTGAGCGCCGACGAAGGATGGGAGTAGAGTGCCTGGATCGCCGAGAAAAAGGGCCCACGAAAGGCCCACGAATGATGATCGGCTACTTCCACTAGGTCCACCGTCCTTCTGGTGTTATCGCAACCCTGACGGCAGGGGATGAAGCCCACCTGGTCTATTAGCTAGAAGCTTAGTGAAAATTTTCAGGTCCTTATTTAACAAAACAATGGGGCGGTAGTTAGCACAATCCTGGGATCCTTGCCAGGCTTGGGGATCAGGGTGAGGAGGGAGTGTAGCATAGATGGAGGGATGGGGGAACCTGAAAGGAAGGAATTAAACAGGGTCAGAAGATGAGTGGATAGCTCACTCTGAAAAACTTTATAATAATAGTAACTAAAACCATCTGGTCCTGGGGATTTACCATTGGGGAGGTCTTTTAGGACGTCCTCCAATTCCTCGGGAGTGATAGGGTATTTAAGGGAGGTCAGGGCGGCAGAGGAGAGGCGCGGTAGTTGACAGTCGGACAGGTAGTCCATTAGCGGGGTGGGAAAGCACCCGAGGGAGGGGCAGGTTGTACAGCTTAGTATAGTAAGAGTGGAACACTAGCGCCACAGAGTCTGGGTGATGCTGGAGGACTCCAGAGGAGTCTCGAACAGAGTGAGGAGTGGAGGTGGCGTGGTGCTCCCTGAGGGTCCTGGCTAGCAGTGTGAGGGATTTATTGCCATGTTCAAAGTAGAGCTGATGAGAGTATAGAAGAAGATGTTGTACAAAGTACGGAGGTCTGCTCGGGCAAGGACAAGGCGGCGCAGGACCCCTAGGGATGGACAGGACGCCAGCGTAGATTCAAGGGAGCAGATACGAGAGTGGAGAGCCCACTCCTGGGCCTGCCTATCCTTAAGTTTAGAAGCTAGAGCGATGCAATGACCCCTTATAAATGCCTTATGGGCTTCCCAGAGAATCGGGGGGGAGGCTACCGAGCCAAGGTTATCCTGGAAATAATCAGACAGAGTAGAGAGTGGTACCCACATCTGTCCGTGCAGCATTCACTACAAAAAAGAGCATTAACTCTGCGAATCTTCACATTTAAGGATTGTAAATGTAATTCAGCGAGCTGTAATTGTCTACATGTCATGCTTTACTTCAGTTATATCACACCTCAGAGTAGGTGACATAAACAGCACGCCGCATGCCAAAGGGAGTCTCCAAAACATCATGTGACTGCACCAGACTTACCGTATACGCCTGCACTGATATACACAACCAGGTCTCCTGCAATCTATTAGATGGGAACTCTATCCATAAGATCAGGGGTGGGCAATTCATTTTCCCATGGGGCCACATAAGAAATTGAAACTATTCTAGAGGGCCATGCGCGCCGTGGAAAATTTTGCTCCACCCACTTCTTTGTTGACTCCACCCATTCTCAATCATCTTTCCATGTGCCCCCACAAAGTATAATCCTCCTACAGTCACCCGTACATTATATGCCCCCACACTATAATGTTCCCTTCCCACTGCCCTACTGTATTAAAGGGATTCTACCATTAAAACCTCTTTTTTGTGGATAAGATGTCGGAATAGCCTATAGAAAGGGTATTTATCTCTTGATCTCCGCCCTCCATATCTGCCCCCAATATAACATTCTCTTCCATCTCTGCCTCTAGGTTAATGAGACACAGACACACACTCTCCAGCCTGCATCTCACATCCCCCCTCCTCCCCTCTCAGTACCTTAGGACATACACCACACATCTTCATCTTCCTGCACTGTCCTGTCGGCAATAAGACATGCCTCCCTAGTCAAGCTATGCAGGCCAGACTGAATCAGTCAGGGGGCCGGATATGGCCCGCGGGCTGTACATTGTCCAGATCTGCATAAGATTATGACTCAGAATAGTGAGCGCAGCTCTGGAGTATAATACAGGATAAGTAATGTAATGTATGTACACAGTGACTGTACCAGCAGAATAGTGAGCGCAGCTCTGGAGTATAATACAGGATAAGTAATGTAATGTATGTACACAGTGACTGTACCAGCAGAATAGTGAGCGCAGCTCTGGAGTATAATACAGGATAAGTAATATAATGTATGTACACAGTGACTGCACCAGCAGAATAGTGAGCGCAGCTCTGCAGTATAATACAGGATAAGTAATATAATGTATGTACACAGTGACTGCACCAGCAGAATAGTGAGCGCAGCTCTGGAGTATAATACAGGATAAGTAATATAATGTATGTACACAGTGACTGCACCAGCAGAATAGTGAGTGCAGCTCTGGAGTATAATACAGGATAAGTAATGTAATGTATGTACACAGTGACTGTACCTGCAGAATAGTGAGCGCAGCTCTGGAGTATAATACAGGATAAGTAATGTAATGTATGTACACAGTGACTGTACCTGCAGAATACTGAGCGCAGCTCTGGAGTATAATACAGGATAAGTAATGTAATGTATGTACACAGTGACTGCACCAGTAGAATAGTGAGCGCAGCTCTGGAGTATAATACAGGATAAGTAATGTAATGTATGTACACAGTGACTGTACCAGCAGAATAGTGAGCGCAGCTCTGGAGTATAATACAGGATGTAACTCAGGATCAGTACAGGATAAGTAATGTAATGTATGTACACAGTGACTGTACCTGCAGAATAGTGAGCGCAGCTCTGGAGTATAATACAGGATAAGTAATGTAATGTATGTACACAGTGACTGTACCAGCAGAATAGTGAGTGCAGCTCTGGAGTATAATACAGGATGTAACTCAGGATCAGTACAGGATAAGTAATGTAATGTATGTACACAGTGACTGCACCAGCAGAATAGTGAGTACAGCTCTGGAGTATAATACAGGATAAGTAATGTAATGTATGTACACAGCGACTGCACCAGCAGAATAGTGAGCACAGCTCTGGGGTAGAATACAGGATAAGTAATGTAATGTATGTACACAGTGACTGTACCAGCAGAATAGTGAGAACAGCTCTGGAGTATAATACAGGATAAGTAATGTAATGTATGTACACAGTGACTGCACCAGCAGAATAGTGAACGCAGCTCTGGAGTATAATACAGGATGTAACTCAGGATCAGTACAGGATAAGTAATGTAATGTATGTACACAGTGACTGCACCAGCAGAATAGTGAGCACAGCTCTGGAGTATAATACAGGATGTAACTCAGGATCAGTACGGCATGTAGCTTTCTGGATAGAGATTTAGGGTTGCCTTATTAAAAGAAAGATCAAATCAGACTTGGGGATATTAGAAGCAGGTTTACAGAATCTAAGGTACCTTCCCATCCTTCACCTTTATCCCCACAAGGATGGTCTTGGTCCCAGGTCTGTTACAGGTTGGGCTAGGTGCGGTATCTAGTACAGATCAGGGATATGGCATGGAGGGCGCGCATGCAGCAAACCTTTCTTTCTGGGGTCACAAGACCAGGCAGCTAAATGTATTTAGGGGTGCAGCTATAACAAGGAGCAGCTTATGGGGGAATTTTCCATGTGTTTGATGCAAGAGGAGCCATCAAAATACTTTCCCCTTGGCTAGGGTCCTTGTGTATAGAACAATCTAGCTACAACTTTATCCGGAGGGTTCTCAAGCCAAAAGTCTTGACAAACGTTAGACAACCAAGTTCAATTCCTCGGACCCGCAGCTCATACTCGATGAATCTGAAATACCAGTGAGATGTTTTATAAGAGAAAACTAGAATAGAGAAATGATTTGGAACGAACATAAATTCTAAAATAAACACCACGCCAAAAGCCATTGTCATACAGCTGATCTGTGCGGGTGCCAGGTGCCATGAGAGCCCGTAGACGTTTGGCACAACATCAGAGGACAGGAAAGAAGAAAAGAAAAAGAAGAATGAATGCCAGTGTCCAGGAAGAGAGCGGCGGCTCGGAGGCCTCCTGCCAGCCGCTGGCACCTGTTCCCGCACTACGCTTGTCCACCCGAGGCAGGAACTGAGTTCAAATGAATTTTTTAGCATTTTGCTATGAAACTGAAATGATTCTGACTTCAATGAGTTTGCGGTGCGGCCATTTCATTTAGCTGTATTAGCATGTATTTATAGGGTTGTGCGGACTCTGCAGAGACAGGGGAAATCGTTTTAATCGGAAAACTCGTCACCGCACTCAAAACCATGGCCAAAGATGCTGTGAATGATATGTCAGAGTGAGCGGCGTGCAGGGTAGGGGCTAACCCATCAGAGGGTTCATTGGTGGTGCCAAGTCCTCACATTATAACAAGTAGTACACTGACCATTACAGGACTACAACATTGATGGACTAGTCTAAGGCCTAGTTCACACGGGGTACGGTTAGGCATATTTTGGTCCTGATTTTGACATGGGAGGCCGCATCAGAATAGGACCAAAATACGCCTGCCGCGACTGTCGCGGGTTCCAACAAATGAATGGACCTAGACCGGAGCATGCTGCCTTGAGGTGGACGCCTCAATGGACAGCTCGATTCTTTTATCCGTGAGTGGCAACATTGTTAAGGGGCGGATTATGACGTGGATTCAGCGCCAAAATCCGCCCCTTCTTGCCCCCTGTCAACGAGCCCTTAGGGTAGACCACCATACTTGGTGGGGTTTGTCCTCGGAGAACCCTTATAAAGCCCACAGAATGATCTGTAGTATCTTCCACTCCCAGATGGGTTGTGTCCACCCTGCCACCCAACCAGTTTGACTTTGGGCCAGTATTCATCCTTTAACCCCCCTCCCTCCATATGGGTATCTGACCTTCACCAGGTCACTACCTCTTGGAGTGGTCTCAGTATAGGTGAAAACTGGCCACAGTTGTCTAATTTGGGGTGAGTTCGTGAATGGTCATACTGTCCAGAATTGTAGACAGGCCAAAGGTCAGAGAGGGTGATGTGGTGGAAAAGTTTGCGGGGAGAGCCAAAAGTGAGCTGACGGTCATGGTTCTCGAAACTCTGACAACCACATGCCATCAGCATTACATATACCATTGAGTTGGTAGAAGGGGACACCAAAGGTTGGACTTCTGGAGGAACATGAGCTAACTCAACTGAAGACAAACACACAATAACCAGTTCTTATTATGGGAAGAATATGCAAATCTGTCTTCCATGATGTAATTAGGAAGTCAGCTGCTGCCTCAGTGTTGCAAACCAATAGAGGGCGCTCACTGGAATGTGCAAGCCTGTCTTCCCTGATGTAATTAGGAAGACAGAATCTCAGTGATATAGCCCAATAAAGGCTGCTCCCTTTAACATCATGCTCGACCTTCCAAGAGGCCTTTGTTTAGCAATGATGCTGGGATTATTACCAGGTATAGTCTCTCAATCGAGGACGGCCGTTTCGATGTACTTGCATCTCGGCAGCCCGGTGTAGAGAAGACTGGTAGAGGTGAGAGGCTTAGACAGGGTGAAGGGGATATTGTCACTCCTTGGGGAGAGACCACCATATAGGTGTGTCTATGCCTCTCACCTCTACCAGGTTATAGTCCTCTTGGAAGGTTGAGCATGATGCTAAAGGGAGCAGCCTTTATTGGGTTATTTCACTGAAATTCTGTCTTCCTAATTACATCAGGGAAGACAGGTTTGCACATTCCAGTGAGCGCAACACTGAGGCAGCAGCTGACTTCCTAATTACGTCATGGAAGACAGATTTGCATATTCTTCCCATGGTCCCTTGCGAAGTGGAGTGCTAAAGGCTTAATAAGTCTCCACACACCTATATGGTGGTCTCTCCCCAAGGAGTGACGATATCCCCCTCACCCAGTTCTTATTAGTCAAGGTTACGGAGGACCCCACTGTTGATGGGGCACCAGCAAGCTGAGAGAAGACATAGACAAGAAACAGAGAGCGATGAGCCAGAAAGTGGCCAAAACATGAGATAAGCTTAGCTCATTCCAAAAAATACTACACTGACTATATCACCTGAGTTGGAGGAACAAGAACTAACCCCAGCCAAAATAAGAATGTCTTCTTCTATCCATAATGACCGGTTATTAGGTCTCAAATTTAGGTCGGGCTGGTGGACAAATCACTGAACCATTGTAGACCCACTCAAGGGTTTAAAGGGAACCTTTCACCATCACCACCAGCTCCAAAGCTTTGGATACTTCAATAGCTGCTGCTCCACTGATTCTGGCGCAGTTGTATTGTAAGCGGCCATTTTCTTGTAGCCAGTGTGCATGCGCAGTTGGCTTTGCCCTAGGCCTGAGGCCTAGAAGTTTGAAGCCAGCCTCCGGATGAAGATGCATGAAGAACCCGTTCCTGAAGAAGATGGAGAGTTTTCTCACAGCGTTGGGGACGCCCACAGTGTTGTTTGAGCGCTGGGGCCCGCCCCCAGTGCTGCGAGAGAAGTCATTTGCATACTGCAGAAAACTGGGATTTCTATGGAACGGCGGCGCAGAGAAGACATCTAAAGGTAGGAGAAGAATAACCTTTCTTAAGGCTATTCCAACGTGGTATGCAGAAAAAATTCAATTTTAATGGTAGAATTCCTTTAAGGGGTCTGTCACTGAGCTAACCTAATGTTTGCCTGTCCACTAGGGGGAGCTACCTACATAAAGATTTCCAGTAGTAAATCTATAATTTCATAGACATTGAGCTCCCCCTGGTGGTGGAATATCTTCCAATAAGATTTCTTTATTTGGTTCCTATTGTTCCTGAAATAGGAAGGAGCTAGTGACACCAGAATATTCTAGAAGTTAATCTTTAAAGCCAGTGGTAACACGAATTGTTAGAGCCGCAGCATACGGTGCGTCCTGTATAGGGTATGTTTTATTTATGACACTCTTGTGGGGTTGCGGCCTTTTGTGCGGTTATTATTTGGTACTATATACAATTTTCTGATTGTCACAACTACCAATCAGCAGATATCTCTCCTCGGAGACCTCCGCTCAGACGCCGTACATAGACAGATGAATCAGAACAAACAAGTCATTGAAGGTAAGTGCTCCATTACAATGCTAGACACACTCTCCTCATCATATGTGGCTGCCAGCGCTGCATACATTCAAGAGGCCGCTACAGGAAGACGGAACGGAAGCCGGGACCTGAGTGGGGTCAACAAGACGCGGATTTCATCAGATGTGATTGGAATCGCTCTCCGCTAATGCTCGGCATACTTATTAATATTTACTAATGGAATAAGGAAGACGGGAATTATCATCTGCTGCCTGATGTCAGGAGACCAAACTGGGGGGGGAGGGGGGGGAGTGCCGGAACACAGAAAGAGAGACAGGGCTGTGCAAATGTTCTAGGCAGGGGAATGCTTCAGAAATCAAAGGGTTAATAGTCCATTTTTGGCAATGAACAAAATGAAAGGGGTGAACAAAAAGGTAAATCCCGTCAATATTCGGTGTGACCTTTACCCTTTGCCCTCCATCAGTTCTTCTCGGTACTTGCAGACTGTTTTCGGCAGAAAACGACAGGGAGGTTTACGCACAGATCAGTGGATGTAGGCTTGCTCTAATCTGTCTGTCTCATCATGTCATCCCAAGCAGACTGGATGATTAGATCAGGGCTATATCTGCATACCTCACAATATTTGAAGAGCCGAAAGAGGGACAAAAGCCCCATGGCAAATTTAGCTCCGCCCACTTTTATGTTGACTCCGCCCATTCTCATTCATGTTTCATGTGCCCCCCACAGTATAATTCTGCTACAGTCACCCGTAAATTATATGTCCCCCCTCCATCTCTCCCCCAGTTTCATATACCCCCTTCATCTGCCCCCAGTTTCCTGTCCCTCCATCTCTGCCCCCAGATTCATGTCCCTCCATCTCTGCTCCTAGTTTCATGTCCCCCCATCTCTGCCCACAGTTTCATGCCGTTCCCCCCTTTATCTGCCCCAGTGTCATGCCGTTCTCCCCCCTTCATCTGCCCCCAGTTTCATGGGCCCCTTACATTATGTTCCCCTCAATGTTTAACACAAAAAAAACACTTATACTCACCTTCCAATACTCCCCCGTTGCTCTCTCCATGGTCACTCACATAGTTGTAGGTGTGATGTGATGTCATCACATTGCGCCTACACATGCCGGAGCACAGCGTTAAAGCTAAGAACTGAGCTGTGACAGCTCCGGCTTTAATCACCTATGTATTCAACTCCGATGAGTTGAAACCAGGATATACCTCCCGCCAACCGGGACTGCGGGATAGAACACCGAATCCGTGAATGTCCCGCAGAATCCGGGACGGTTGGGAGGTACGTATCTGTGGGAGCCATATCATCACTTCCAGGTCTCCTCTTCCAAAGGGTAAAGGTCACACCAAATATTGATGGGATTTACATTTATCTTTTCTTTGTTCACTCCATTTTATTGATTGATAGAAATAAACTATTAACCCTTTTATTTCTGAAGGCATTTTTGCACACCTGCCTGAAACTTTTGCACAGTGCCGTGCTTCCATTACTTTACCTCATCTCACCTCCATATCCAGCAGAGTCCTCATATCTTGTGAATGGCTCCCTGTAATGAGCACCATATGGCGGTGTAATTCCTGATTTCTCAGGTGTGTTCACACGTCCAGGCCGCGCAGTACTCAGGGATGACGCGGCTCTCGGCTCCCACAAATCAGCTCTGAAACTTTTACATCAATTTATTCTGCATTTATCCCAAACATCTGCGGTCCTATGCGTTAGTCCTCCCCCACAGGTACGTATTAGTAGAGCACATTTACATGATACCAATGTGCAGTTTATGCATAGTTCTCCAGCACCATGGATTGTCCAGGAGCCTCCTAATATAGGAAGAGGAAGCGAGTTATATTTCTTATCATGTGCCCCTGAGGCCTGTGAATGGGCCATAGTGGTCACATGGGCACCCCCAAAAACCTATAAAATCTGAAGTGCGCCCCACTCCCCCCCGCCCCACGACACCTCCAGTTTCCCGGTAACCCTCATGGTGCGTGCAGTCGCTGCTTCCCCCTGCAGGAGCACCAGGAGCGCAGCACCACATTGTTCCTTTGTTCAGTTCTGTCACTTTTGTCTCCATGTAAGACTTTTTTTTTTTTCCAATGTGATAATTTTTTTGTTGTTTTATTGGAAGGCATGAAAAGAAACCACTTAGCTTCCAGCTCTATCAGTGAAAGGCGTGGGAACGTGATAAATCCCGGGAGGACGACAATTCTTCATCAATTTATTTGTCATTCTAGGCCTGTGAACAGAAATGTTTTCTTATGTAAATTTAATATTCGCACTATTTATTTCTTAATATGTATGGCCTGAAGCGCGGGGGGGAAATTATTGCGCAGACGAAAATAAAATCATTCCAAGGTTTTGCTCTCTGCTAGAGAAGAGTCTTCGGAGAACTTCTAGACATCTTCTGTCCTCCAAAAATCTCCACCTCAATGGTAATTGCAGATAAACAGGTTCTGGATTAAAGGGATTTTACTCAGCGACCATCAGTGCTGTCACTAGCCAGGGTCGGGCTGGAATGGCTATGGTCCACAAGTGGAATTGTTTCTAGGGGTCTACTGCCAGGACCCCTGCAGAACAGCTATAACAATGCCATGCTGCTCACCCACCATACAATGTGCACCAATGCACTACCTAAACCCGTCACCCACGTTGGGTGAACAGTGCGGCTCCTAGAATTGTTACCATCACCTGTAACCGCACTGTCCTGGAAAAGCTGATCTGCAGGGGACCTGGTTGTTGTCCCCCCCACCTGTCCTGCACCTCATGTGAACACTGAGACCAATTAGGTACCAGATTTCCACAAATGAGGCACCGCCCTGAGACCAAACAGACACTAGTGGGGGACAAGGGGGTGTTTGGGACAAGTATGTTTTTTTTTCTAATTTTACACTTCCCTGTCCATAACATGGGTTGCTCCAATTTATAGACAACCTCATGAAAGGGGTTGTCTGGACCTAATTTTTTAATGGCCACTTCAATGGCACCCCTCATACCGTGGCCCTTGACTGCCCCCCCCCCTACTGTATGGTGACCAGTGATGGGTCCATGATATTGTGTAGGGTCAGTGATGGGGAATAATATCCTGTGGGGGAACATTAAAGTGTGTGGGGCATTAGGGGGAATATTAAAGGAATTGTCCAGGCTTAAATGTTTTTTTACATTTCTGCTACTGACGCCTGTTCTGTAAACAATACAGAACCAGAAGCGGAAAGATCCATCCACTGTATAGCGGCTCCGCACCTTCACTGCAGCTCAGCTTCTACGGACTTCAATATGTGCTGAATTGTGTCGCCTATACAGTGGGCAGAGCTTTCTGTTTCTGGTCCTGTATTGTGTACAGGATAGGTGCTGGAAGCAGCTCTGCACAGCTGATCAGTCCAGGGGCTGGGTGTCGCCCTGCTACTGGTAGTGTTCCTAGGGCCATGTCATTATCTTCTACTGTCTTGTCCTAAGTCCCAAGCTTTAGCTTCTCCTGCTGTGTTTATTTTCATTGCCCCTGTAGGAATCTGTTCCTTGACCGGTTGCTGAGTTCGGGTCAGAATATTCATGAAAAGTTGAAATATGTGCAGTGTCTTGTATGCCGTCTGTTCTCTGGCTGTATTCACACATGGTGTCCTATGCTAAAGGCCCCATTATGGCTGCACCACAAATTGCGGTTCTGTCCATTATTACTACTACTGGTCTCCTTACATGTAATTCTGCCAGGAGTGACTGTAAAATAGTGAACAAGTAGCTGTAAAAAGCGCAATTGAATATAATATAGGAAATACAGAGACACAAAATTCCAAATTCAGGTTATGATGCAGATAAAAAGATCCCTGACACAAAAAAAAAGTAAACTGAGCACAGTCAGGAAAGCATCTTAATGTCTATGACTAACATCCCATCAGCAATAACACAAGCAGCTGTTCAGAAGTAGATAGACCCCTTTATACTCACTACGAGCTGTGAGAAGCTGCAGACTCCTCTCTGTGCAGTGTACAGGAAACATGCAGAGGCTGTGAAGTGAGAGCTGCCCCTCCACTTCCTGATTGAAGAGAGACCTGCCCCTCCACTTCCTGTTTGAAGAGAGACCTGTCCCTCCCACCTCCACTCATTGTCTTCTTTTCTTGAATTTACTAGTTTCTAAAGACAGAACATCCGTAGTAACAAGGAGTGAACAGACCATTAACAAGAAGGAAAACACCTAGCGGCAGGAACTTTAGAGAGGTTTTTCAGACAGAAAATAACCACATTTTTCAATGCATTTTGGTCCAGAATCACATGGCGAGACTAAGTTGTCTGAAAAGTTAGCGACTATTTAACCACTTCAGTACCGGGCCAATTTGTGGTCCAGGACCAGACATGTTTTAGGTTTATTTTGTATGTCCGGTTTTGAGGGCTGTAACATTTTTCCCGTATGTCTCAGTCACCTAATTTTTGCGTCTTTTTTCGGGGACACATAGGGCTTTATTTTTATGTTGTTTTTATTTTCAAATGTGTTTTAATTTTTTTTATATCCAGGAAAATATAAACAAAATAGGAGGGAAATTGTGTCTGGTTTTCACTTTATTATTATTTTTTTTATTTAATAACACAAAGTGTCACCGAAAAACTTTATAAAATAGTTTTTCCTCTCCGTTACGGTAATTTTTATTTTGTATGGTGTCGTCGGGGGTGGGGCTATAACCTTTAATAACAGCGTTTTATTAGTGTATTATTATTATTATATTATTTATTATTTATTATTATTTTTTTAAACAACTTTTTGATTATATTTTTATTTTTTATTTTTTTTTCAGATTGTGTCCCCATAAGGTAACAAGAGACCTTTGGGGAGATCTGATCACTTTTTTTTGTTAGAGAGGCTGATTTCTCCTATAACTGGGGCTGGTACATTGCTGGCCTCAGTTGCAGGAGGAATCCAGCCTCCTGCATGCTGCTATACATGGTATACAGAGCTGATCTGGGGTCCTGTAGGACCCAGCAGCTCTTGTAAGACTCTGCTCCCGGCGGATCATGTGACCGCCGGGTCAGAGGGCGGCTGCATCATGGCGGCACCCATAGCCGTGTA
Source organism: Leptodactylus fuscus (assembly GCF_031893055.1). Taxonomy (NCBI): domain Eukaryota; kingdom Metazoa; phylum Chordata; class Amphibia; order Anura; family Leptodactylidae; genus Leptodactylus; species Leptodactylus fuscus. Next base: position 352,344,705 of record NC_134265.1, read on the forward strand.
TACAGTGTTCATTGAGCACTGTATACACAGCGATTGAGACGGCAGGGGAGGTAATAAATCTTCCCCGTCTTCTCTCTGGGAGCTCCGGCTGAAGTTACAGCTGGCTCCCAGCTTCAGTAGCTGCACGATCTCTGTGCAGCTACTCTGTTCTGACTGGATGTACCGGTACGTCCTGTCAGAACTAGGCGACCACTTCCCGGACGTTTATAGTCTATGAGCGGTCCGGAAGTGGTTAAGCTCTTTGAATGGAAAAATTAAAAAAGTGGAAGGCAGAGAGAAAAAAAAACTAAAATATGGCTGTGACATACAGTACCTGTACTCAACTGGTAGTCACCCAGTCACCCACTCAGTGAAGCAGGGCGCACATGAAAGTAGTAAAGACAGCGAATAAAGGCTATACGAAGCTTAGTAATGGAGTATATTCATACAGCTGTACAGGGTCTCCGCTTTATTAGAGGGGGTTTCTAGGAATCTACATTGATGGCCGATCCCCCGTCCTGCTGATTGCTAGGCGTCGGGAGAATAGGCCATCAATGTAGATTCCTGAGAGCCCTCTGTGCCTGTGAATAGGGTCTAATATTTCAGTGATTGCTGAGACTGGATGTGCAGGAAGGTCATTGTCCTTGAAGGCCGGACTCACAAATAATAGGCCTGATTTTCCTCTCCTGTAGCTGAGCGGAATGAGCGATGATAGATCACATCAGAAAGTAGGCTACGGTGATTTACAGCGAGGAAGCCTGGCGACATACAGGAGGGGAACGGTCTGACACTCATCTACATTGCATAAGGGGAGCGATGGGACCGCGGAAGGTCAGACAGGTGGGATACGGTCTATAGGATAAGCTGATAACACTATGACAATGACGTACCCATCCCCCCATCCGTTACCTTAAAAATGGGAACCAATAAGCAGGAGAATATTCCAAGGAAACTACGAAACACCAATCCAGGGAGTGTCATCTCTGCTGGGTGCGATGTCCGACTGGTGCCCTGATACGTATAAGATAAGATATTCCTTTAATAGTCCCACAATGGGGAAATTTCAGTGATACAGTTTCATAGATGGTACAGTAGTATATAACAAGAGAGAAACACATAGAAGCTCATGGCAGAGAAATCCTAGGAATCATAGCAACTAAAAAAGAAAGAAACACAGACATACTGCAGGATCATTTAGTTCTCTGTGCAGATTGATGTTAATAATAATAATAATAATAATAATAATAATAATAATACAGCCGACTTGGTTGTAGAACACGAGGAGGGGGGTCACAGCATGTGGATATAACAAGCAGAAAATTTTGCAGAGGTGGGGGACATAAGCAGCTATCATGATAACATGTGGCAGTTCCTTTGGTAGGTGGTGAGATCTCCTGCTCACAGCTGATAGTTCGGTATCTTGCATCAGCACTATTGTCCTTTTAACCACAAAAAATGCCCCACATGTCCTTCATCACAAGCCCTCCTCCTCCTCCTTACCACAGTGTTCTACTGCCCCAAGGAAGTCAGAGACCATCCAGGTAGACAGGGTGCTGCTCTCTTGCCAAGCTTCCATAACTCCTGGGGTAGGTGGGTGATGGTTTCCAGGCTGTAGCAGAGTCCCACGTGTCCACAGTAATAGAAAGAAATACCAGTCAGCTGTAGCATCTTCACACATCAGCAATTGACGCCAGAAATCATCTCCTTGAACGAAGAAGTCCGCATTTCCATGTAGGTTTCTCTTCCATGCCGCATGTTGAGCCATGCTGTCCTAGCTGGGGGGATGGTAACAGGCACATGTGGAAACCAGCTGAACCAGGTCTTGAGTCCATGCTTTACAATGGAAACAAAAGGAACAAAAAACTCCACAGGGTCTTCCATTCGATTTATAGTTGCTAAATTCATAGTGCTAGATTGCTTGGTTACCGGATTCTTGAAGATATAGAGAAAAAGAGTGAAAAAGGAAAGAAAAAGTTTGCTCCCAGCTTGGAGCACTGCATCAGGCAGCCAGCCTCTCAGGGGGCGGCGCCAAAAAAAAAAAAAAAAAAAAAAATGGAGGAATACCGTGTTCCCCAGCTCTTAATCATTGACTTCCAGTATTTCATTCAACCCCATTGCCCCTCAGGGTATAATATCCAGCCCCTCGCCCTGTAGTCAGCTTTATATACATTAGTGACACAATGGCCGCTTCTCTAGAGATCACTGAATCCCAGCCCAGTCATGAATTAGGAGTCACCGCAGTAATAAGTCATCTCCTAGATATTCCACCATCACCTACGAGCTCTATTATAGAAAGTGGAAGGACTCGCAGCATGTCAGCAAAAGTGTAAGCAGAACAGGTAAAGTTACAGAGTGGGGGCGCCACCGAGTACGGAAGAGCAGAGGGCAGAAAAGTCACCAGCGCTCCTCTGCCATTAACATCAGCACAAAAAGTGGGCCTGCCGGGACCTTCATGACATGGGTCTCCATGGCCAGTAGGTGCAGGTAAGCCTTACATCACCAAGCACAATGCCAAGGGTCAGATGGACGGTGTAAAGCACAATGCCACCACTGCACTCTGGATCACTCTTCTCTATCTGGTAGTCTAATGGACCAGTCTTGGTTTGGTGAATGCCAGGAGAGCATGACCTGCCTGACTAAATCATTCTGCCGACCAATGAGGAAGAATCACAGAGTAGGATGTGATATGTCCATCCCAGGAGGACCCTTGTCTACCAAGGCTTCATGGTAATTCACCGAGTACCAGCACACCATATTATATGTCTTCTAGTTTATGTAGATTTTGTCAGTTTTGAATAATATGCCAAATTATTGAAATAACCTTCAAGCCTGTGCAGCAACCTGGAGTGCTAGTACTTTAAGTGTTTGTCTATTGTGCCTGCAGGTTATGTTGGTATGTCCTGTCTTCTATGTTCTGTGTTACAGTGTTGGCCAAAAGTATTGGCCCCCCTGCAATTCTGTCAGATAATACTCAGTGTCTTCCAGTAATGATTACAAGCACAAACTCTTTGGTAATATCTTCATTTATTTTGTTTGCAATGAAAAAACACAAAACAGAATGAAAAAAAAGTCACATCATTGATCATTTTACACAAAACTCCAAACCTGGTGCGGACAGAAGTATTGGTGCCCTCAGCCTAATACTTGGTAACACAACCTTTAGACACAATAACTGCGCACAACCGCTTCCGGTAACCAGCAATGAGTTTCTTACAAGGCTCTGCTGGAATCTTAGACCCTTCTTCTTTGGCTCCTGCTCCAGGTCCCCCCTGAGATGTGAAGGGGGCCTTCTCCAAACTGCCACCAAGAGATCTCTCCCCCTCCCCCACAGGTGTTCTATGGGATTCAGGGATGGACTCATTGCTGCCACTTTACAAGTCTCCAGGGCTTTCTCTCACCACCATTTTCTAGTGCTGACCTGAAGTGTGTTTTGGGTCCTTGTCCTGCTGGAAGACCCCTGACCTCTGAGGGAGACCCAGCTTTCTCACACTGGGCCCTACATGATGCTGCACAATGTGTTGGTCGTCTTCAGACTTCATAATGCCATGCACACGGTCAAGCAGTCCAGTGCCAGAGGCAGCAAAGCAACCCCAAACCATCAGGGACCTCCGCCATGTCTGACTGTAGGGGGCGTCTTCTTCTCTTTGAAGGCCTCTTTTTTTCCTGTAAACTCTATGTTGAGGCCTTTTCCTACTTTTCAAAACTGATCAGAAAAATACATAGGTATATGCACCTACACTGTAAACCAAAAACACTAAATAAAGGTGCAATACGCCATGATTCCTCTGCGCACTCTGCTTGCTTCTAGATCTTATCTGAGGAAGGTCCAAAATGACCGAAACGTTATGTTCATTTCAATGATCTAGTGCTTTCTTTATGCTTTACAAACCAATTCATGGCGTATATGTAACAATAGGTAAGTTTTGGCAAACTCCAGCCTGGCTTTTTCTGTCTCTGGGTAAGAAGTGGGGTCTTCCTGGGTCTCCTACCATACAGTCCCTTCTCATTCAGACGCTGACACTGGATAGTACGGGGTGACACTGTTGTACCCTCGGACTGCAGGGCAGCTTGGACTTGTTGGGATGTTAGTCGAGGTTCTTTATCCACCATCCGCACAATCTTGCGTTGAAATCTCTCATCACTGTTTCTTTTCCGTCCACATCTAGGGAGGTTAGTCACAGTGCCATGGGCTTTACACTTCTTGATGACACTGCGCACAGTAGACACAGGAACATTCAGGTCTTTGGAGATGGACTTGTAGCCTTGAGATTGCTCATGCTTCCTCACAATTTTGCTTCTCAAGTCCTCAGACAGTTCTTTGGTCTTCTTTCTTTTCTCCATGCTCAATGTGGTCACACAAGGACACAGGACAGAGGTGGAGTCAACTTTAATCCATTTCAACTGGCTATAAGTGTGATTTAGTTATTGCCACCACCTGTTAGGTGCCTCAGGTAAGTAACAGGTGCTGTGGAATTATATCCAATTTGGCTTTTTGACAATTCTTTTTGTGGTTTTCCATTGAAAACAAATTAAATGATGATATTACCAAAGAATTTGTGATTGCAATCATTTTCTGGAAGAACATGAGTATTATCTGACAGAATTGCAGGGGTGTCAATACTTTTGGCCAACAATGTATCTATCTATTCGTCTATCTCATATCTACCTCCTATCTATCATCTATCTATCTATCTATCTATCTATCTATCTATCTATCATCTATCTATCTATCTATCTATCTATCTATCTCCTATCTATCTATCTATCTATCTATCTATCTATCTATCTCCTATCTATCTATCTATCTATCTATCTATCATCTATCTATCTATCTATCTATCTATCTATCTCCTATCTATCTATCTCCTATCTATCTATCTATCTATCTCCTATCTATCTATCTATCTATCTATCTCCTATCTATCTATCTATCTATCTATCTATCTATCTCCTATCTATCTATCTATCTATCTATCTATCTCCTATCTATCTATCTATCTCCTATCTATCTATCTATCTCCTATCTATCTATCTATCTATCTATCTATCTATCTATCATCTATCTATCTATCTATCTATCTATCTCCTATCTATCTATCTATCTATCTATCTCCTATCTATCTATCTATCTATCATCTATCTATCTATCTATCTATCTCCTATCTATCTATCTATCTATCTATCTATCTATCTATCTATCTCCTATCTATCTATCTATCTATCTCCTATCTATCTATCTATCTATCTATCTATCTATCTATCTCCTATCTATCTATCTATCTATCTATCTATCTATCTATCTATCTATCTCCTATCTATCTATCTATCTATCTATCTATCTATCTATCTATCTCCTATCTATCTATCTCCTATCTATCTATCTATCTATCTATCTATCTATCTATCTATCTATCTATCATCTATCTATCTATCTCCTATCTATCTATCTATCTATCTATCTATCTATCTATCTATCTCCTATCTATCTATCTATCTATCTCCTATCTATCTATCTATCTATCTATCTATCTCCTATCTATCTATCTATCTATCTATCTATCTATCTATCTATCTCCTATCTATCTATCTATCTATCTATCTATCTCCTATCTATCTATCTATCTATCTATCTATCTCCTATCTATCTATCTCCTATCTATCTATCTATCTATCTATCTCCTATCTATCTATCTATCTATCTATCTATTGACACCATCAGAGACAGCCTCACCCTACTCCCCCGACAATCCTTTCACCCAACTACTCGCTGCTCCTCATCCCTGACCTGTTTCTCCTCCATAACTGATGAAAAACTCTCCTCCCTAATCTCCAAATCCCACCTCACCTCCTGCGTGCTCGACCCGATTCAGTCACATCTCATCCACAAGCTCACTGAAGTTATCACTCCAGCCCTAACCCATCTCTTCAATCTATCCCTAACCAATGGATCCTTCCCCTCAGCCTTCAAACACGCCACTGTCACTCCTATACTGAAGAAACCGTCCCTCGACCCGTCCTCTCCAGCCAACTATCGTCCCATCTCTCTGCTCCCGTACGCCTCAAAACTTCTTGAGCAGCATGTCCACTCCGAACTCTCCTCCTATTTCTCATCCAACCTGCTCTTTGACAGACTTCAGTCAGGCTTCAGACCCCGGCACTCCACTGAAACTGCCCTAACAAAAGTCACCAATGACCTGCTAACCGCCAAAGCCAAGCGCCATTACTCTGTCCTCCTCCTCCTTGACCTCTCCTCTGCCTCTGACACAGTTGACCACTCCCTCCTGTTAGAAATTCTCTCATCCCTTGGTATCTCAGACCTGGCCCATTCCTGGATCTCCTCATACCTCACTGACCGCACATTCAGCGACTCCCACTCGCACACCACCTCCTCACCTCGCCCTCTCTCTGTAGGTGTCCCCCAGGGCTCCGTCCTAGGACCCCTCCTGTTCTCCATCTACACCCTTGGCCTGGTCCAACTCATAGAATCTTATGGCTTTCAGTACCACTGCTATGCCGACGACACCCAAATATATATCTCTGGACCAGACATTACCTCTCTGTTGGCCAGAATTCCAGATTGTTTAGCGGCCGTAGCCTCCTTCCTCTCCTCCCGCTTTCTCAAACTCAACATGGAGAAAACTGAGTTCATCATCTTCAGCCCATCCTGTATGGCCCCACCACCTGACCTATCTATCAAAGTTAACGAAACCCTACTTACCCCTGTCCCACAGGCCCGATGCCTTGGGGTAACCCTGGACTCCGACTTATCCTTCAAACCACATATTCAAACCCTCAACACCTCCTGCCGCCTCCAGCTCAAGAACATCCACCGAATCAGCTCCTTCCTCACCCCAGAAACTACCAAGATGCTCGTCCAGGCCCTCATAATCTCCCGCTTAGACTACTGCAACACCCTTCTCCATGGACTCCCAGCAAACACCCTCGCCCCCCTCCAGTCCACCCTAAACTGCGCTGCTCGCTTAATCCACCTCACCCCCCGATCTTCATCGGCTGCTCCCCTCTGCCAGTCCCTCCACTGGCTACCCATTGCCCAGCGAATTGAGTTCAAGCTACTAACGCTAACATACAAAGCCATCCACAACCTGTCCCCTCCATATATCTCTGACCTCATCTCCCGCTACCTGCCCACACGTAACCTCAGATCCTCCAATGACCTCCTACTCCGCTCTGCTCTCATCCGCTCCTCACACAACCGTCTCCAAGATTTCTCTCGTGCATCCCCCATACTCTGGAACTCCTTACCATGACACATAAGACTGACCCCCACAATCACAGGATTCAAGAAGGCCCTGAAGACTCCCTTATTCAGGAAGGCCTACAACATCCAATAACACTATCACTGCACTGCCATCTGTACAGTCTCCCCCTCTCCTTCTGTCTCTACCCCCTTCCCCCATAGATTGTAAGCCCTCGCGGGCAGGGCCCTCTACCCCACTGTGCCAGCCGATCACTGTTAGTATTATATCTACCTGTATATTCTGTGTATTGTATTTAACCCCCAAATGTAAAGCACCATGGAATTAATGGTGCTATATATATATATATAAATAAACAATAATAATAATAATCTATCTATCTATCTATCTATCTATCTCCTATCTATCTATCTATCTATCTATCTCTCTATCTATCTATCTATCTATCTCCTATCTATCTATCTATCTATCTATCTATCTATCTCCTATCTATCTATCTATCTATCTATCTATCTCCTATCTATCTATCTATCTATCTATCTATCTATCTATCTCCTATCTATCTATCTCCTATCTATCTATCTATCTATCTATCTATCTCTCTATCTATCTATCTATCTATCTATCTATCTATCTATCTCCTATCTATCTATCTATCTATCTATCTATCTATCTATCTATCTCTCTATCTATCTATCTCCTATCTATCTATCTATCTATCTATCTATCTATCTATCTATCTATCCATCTATCTATCTATCTATCTATCTATCTATCTATCTCCTATCTATCTATCTATCTATCTATCTATCTATCTATCTATCTATCTATCTATCTCTCTCTCTCTCTCTATCTATCTATCTATCTATCTATCTATCTATCTATCTATCTCCTATCTTCTATCCATCTCCACGTCAAACTCTCCCAGCTATGTCTTCAGTGTTGCTCGGAGCAGTTGTCTTTGTGACGCCCCCACTCGCCAGCTTTACTGAAATGTATAGCAACAATAGATATGAAATCCTTGGGATTCGGTCTTGTATTTTCCACCAAACCCATTTCTCACAATACAGTCTCTTGAAGGTGGATTTTAATGTGATAAGATGCAGATTTGGGGTCAGAATAATGTGAATGTGTGATATGTAGACTTTGTAACAGAATTGTTCCTACACATTCTATAGGTGACATCCACAGTGAGAATCTGCAGCATTTGGAACCATAAACAAGTTACTTGGGCTCCCGGAGACATCTTACTGGCTATACAGTGAATCCAAGTGTATGGCCTCAAATTTACCAGGGCCCAAAATTCCCAGTCTTATCCACCTTCTAAACACCTAACGTCAGTGCAGCCCCACATACAGCAGCCATGTCTTCCGCCTCTCTCGTGTATTGATTCCTCATTGTCTATAATAATCTCCTTTATTAACCCCTCACCTCCTGCTCTGTACGTGGACCATCCACTGGTCGCCGCCTGACAGGTAACTTATGCCCGGTGTCAATTTTTTTTATTCAATCTTGACCAAGTGGAAAGAGTGTGGCGGATTAATCGTGTAGTCAGCGGCGGGATGTCAGGCCTCACGCTGCTGATAAATGCGACGCCCTCTCCCGACCTATTGATGAGGGATTTTTATGGAAATTCACATCATTTAACAAAATTCCCATCAAAGGAGCATCATAGGATATCGATCAGGACACAAGGTTATGGCGTTTAACCCGATTAGTCTGTGCGGCTGCGGTTCACAGAGCCATTGATGGAAATCATTTGTAGTGTATGCGAGGAGGCTGGGAGAGATAAGGAGACTTGTAAGGTTTATAGGAAGATGGCGACATCAAATCCTGAGAATAAACTAACTTAAAAGGCATGTGCACCTCTGAGCGCCATATTACAGGGTAGTCAGATAAAAGTCATTCAATGGAATGGGACTAACCTGCAATACCTGAAACAGCCACTGCAAAAATTGTGGTGTTCTGAGCAACGCAACAGCAGCGACACCCAATATAATCAAATTAAGGGCCATATTAGCATCATGGCCCATCAAACAGCTGGCCCCTAAAGTCAGACCCCTAACCATCGAGACTTATCCTTATATGTTGGATAAACCATTGAAGATTTGTCTGAGGAGCCCTGACAGTGTCATACACTATGTTTTATAGATAGGTTCCTAGGAGCCCTGACAGTGTCATACACTATGTTTTATAGATAGGTCCCTAGGAGCCCTGACAGTGTTGTACACTATGTTTTATAGATAGGTTCCTAGGAGCCCTGACAGTGTTATACACTATGTTTTATAGATAGATTCCTAGGAGCCCTGACAGTGTCATACACTATGTTTTATAGATAGGTCCCTAGGAGCCCTGACAGTGTCGTACACTATGTTTTATAGATAGGTTCCTAGGAGCCCTGACAGTGTTCTACACTATGTTTTATAGATAGGTTCCTAGGAGCCCTGACAGTGTTCTACACTATGTTTTATAGATAGGTTCCTAGGAGCCCTGACAGTGTTCTACACTATGTTTTATAGATAGGTTCCTAGGAGCCCTGACAGTGTTATACACTATGTTTTATAGATAGGTTCCTAGGAGCCCTGACAGTATTCTATACTATGTTTTATAGATATGTTCCTAGGAGCCCTGACAGTGTTATACACTATGTTTTATAGATAGGTTCTTAGGAGCCCTGACAGTATTCTACACTATGTTTTATAGATAGGTCCCTAGGAGCCCTGACAGTGTTGTACGCTATGTTTTATAGATAGATTCCTAGGAGCCCTGACAGTGTCATACACTATGTATTATAGATAGGTTCCTAGGAGCCCTGACAGTGTTATACACTATGATTTATAGATAGGTTCCTAGGAGTCCTGACAGTATTCTACACTATGTATTATAGATAGGTTCCTAGGAGCCCTGACAGTGTTATACACTATGATTTATAGATAGGTTCCTAGGAGCCCTGACAGTGTTATACACTATGTTTTATAGATAGGTTCCTAGGAGCCCTGACAGTGTTCTACTTTATGCTTTACCACTGAAACCCAAAACAATTCCTGAGAGTTTTCTCCCATCTCTACTTATTACCACCCAGTTCATTACAAGCCGGTTCGTTCATCTCTAATTACATTTAATTACTCAATTTTATTTTCTCGATTTTATCCAAATATCTTCAGGCGGGGGAAACCATGGAGAGATGTGTATTAGTTATGATGGGTAAAGAGAAACACAAAGTCTATTATAAATGATAGCAATGATAACAGGGCTGACATAACTTCCTGTAGAGACACTGCCCCCTGCAGGAGGAGATGGTATTGGGGATAATCTATATCAGGGGTCCCCAACCGCTGGTCCGCGGACCGGCCGCGAGGAGTCAGCAGCTTGGTTGTTGCTCATCGGGATGAGGTGAGCAAATTGCGGGGTTGAGCCGGGACCCGCTGTGTGTCTGGGATTCTAGTACTATGCAGGACATGCAGCGTGTCTTGGCTCCACCCCGCACTCGCCTATCAAACTTTGGGCAACTTGTTCTTCTGTTTTACTTATTTCCTGCCTCCATATTATCCCCTTGACATCCTTTGATATCTTAATCATACCACTGTCGGTAGTTCTCTATGCATCTCTCTGCCATGCGTTCCACTGTGGAATGCATGCGCTACTTCCGGTCGTCGGCAATACCGAAACCGGAAGTGCTTTTCTACACCCCCATGCCTAACCCCTCCCCCAACCACACCCCTTCCCACCACCACCAGGCCATTTCTTTCTGAAATTGGTACCTGGTGGAAAAAAATTTGGGGACCACTGCTCTATATGACATCAGAAGCATATGAGCATATAATGGGAGGGTATTGGGGTAGGACAGTCGTGGGGTATTGTAAGATCCCTGTAATAAAATACCATAGCAACCAAGACAAAATGCACCCTTAAATTGCTGGTGAATATTTGTATGTAGCCTGATCTTTGCCTATAGGAAATTTCTAATGTTACGTTTCTTCGCCATGTACAAAAACTCTGCTTTCTATAACTGAATGGAGACACCCTTGTATGGTGACACACGTAAATGGAGACTTAAAACTACAGCACTACCTACTTTTATAAGTTTTATTTGTACAGTGGCTCCCCCTGGCCACCTGGCTGTGCACAGAACTGCAACTGACCCCATTGATTTGAATGTGAACGTGTTATAGTCTCCCTGCCCACTATAAGCAGTGGAGGCCTGAGGTCTGGGCCCCTCCATTCTCATGATTATTGGGGGTAACAGAATTTTACCCCCCTTAATGATAAATTGATGCATTTCTGGGCATTATGTCTTTACTTCATAGCATGATGCTACAGCTAGCCGGCTCTTACTGTGTTTGATGATTGATGCCCTTTACTATTTAGTGTCCACAAAACACAACTATATACACATCGCACTTTTTTTAGGTGGCCTTCACGCTAGTAGATGTTCCACAGGAGATCTGATTCTGTATGTCTGAGTTCGTTCAAAGACCATGGAAAAGTAATGGACATGATCCAATACTAGGGTTGAGCCGATCTTGACTTTTCAGGATCGATTTTGAAATCCGATTTCCGATCATTTTTCATTCAAACCCGATCTCGATTCCAATTCCGATCCCAATGCAAGTCAATGGGATTTATTTACTAATCGGAGATCGGATTTTAAAAGCAATCCTATTCACTATACAGCATGGGATCTAACAAGTGAACGCTTTAATTGTTAGAATCCACGCTGTGTAGTGATTTTTTTAAATCACTAAGTAGCCAGAGGATTTTCTACTTACCTGCAGAGATGGCTGCTCCGGTGCCCGGTGTTCTCGTTCTTCTTCGCTTCGTTGCCCCCGCCTCCCAGCTTAGGAGAGTGTGGGCGGGTTAGGATAGTGTGTGCAGGTACTGGCAGGGGAGAGATCACGTACCCGCCCTGTACCCGCCTACACTCTACTAAGCCAAAAGCCCGCCTTCTTCCTAGCTCTTTAACACAAACCTGGGAGGTGGGGGCAGCGAGGCAAAGAAGAACAAGAACACTGGGCACCAGAGCAGCCATCTCTGCAGGTAAGTGGCTACTAGAGATGTTAGCTAGTCTCCCATTAGAATGAATGGACGCAGCCGGTGCGCAGGGTGTTAAGGCTGTGTGCCGGCTGCTTCCATTCATTCCTATGGAACCGCAGCGGAGCCTTCACACTGAGTATACACTCCGCTCAGAATGAGTGGAGTGTATACTCAGTGTGAAGGCTAACATAATAATAATCACCGATCTCGATCCCACCTAAAAAGATCGTGTTCGGAATTCCGATCCTGATCGTGAAATTTTTCTCGATCGCCGATCGGAATCTGATCTTTTCCGAACACAATTGCTCAACCCTATCCAATACATTTCTCCTTCTTGGGTGGCCATAAACTGGTAGAAGTTCCTTCAGCCTGGACAGTTGATGAGTTTTGAACCTGACCCCATGTGATCTGATCCTGTAGGTTCATGTTTGCTGTAAGACCATAGATAATACAAAGCAGTCAACATGATCCAGTATATTTCTCCTTCTTGGGTGGCCCTAAACTGGTAGATGTTCCACAAGGATTGACAGTCAGTTACTTTTGAAACCAACACTATGTTATTGGATTTGGTAGGTTCTTGTTCATTCTAAGGCTGTAGAAAATCTAAAGTACTGGACGTGAAGGAGGTCATTTCACTTTATTGGGTGGCCCTAAACTGGTAGATGTTCCACAAGACTGGACAGTTTTGAACCTGACCCAATGTGATCTGATACTATAGGTTCAAGTTTGCTCTAAGACCATTTAACGGTTCTAGTTCATTCTAAGACCAGAGGAAATCTAAAGTACTGGACACGATAGATGTCATTTCACCTTCTTGGGTGGCCTAAAACTAGTAGATGTTCCACAAGCCTGGAAAGTCGATGAGTCGTGAACCTGACACCATGTGATCCAATTCAGTAGGTTCATATTCTGGAATATGGACGAGCTCACTATTATTTCCCCCACTTAACTCTTTCACCTTTTTTGGTCTTAATACTGAGCTTGGAGTGGTCATTGTTGATCTTCTCCCCCAAATAACCACACATGAAGACGACGTTCCCGGATGATCGCTGTGTGAGATCTCTCAGCATCCGAGGCTAAGCAGGAGCGAGAGGAGTGCGAGGGAGAAGAATCCACCTGGGCCTCGGAGAGATCTTGAAATAAAAGCAGATGTCTAATCCAATTGAAATGGGATGAAAGGGAAATTTGGTTTCCTGAGAGACGCTGAATTGATGCACTTGAAGCCAGACGGGAGCATTTGCTGAGCTTAGATAAACTGCGCACATCTGGAATTGTAGTGTTTGTGAAGCGCAGTTGGAGAAGAGGAAGACAGATGCTACAGAGGGGCTTTCTTCTCCAGTCTATCAGTCCTTACTTTGTGTTCTGAGCTTGTAACGCGGGGTACAATATGTCAGTGAGAGAAGAACAGAAGAGCTTCGGAAAGAAACATTCCCAGTGGGACTCCTGCAAGGAAGAGAAGGATGGAAAGAAGTCGTAGACATGCTCCACTACAGTCAGAAACACAGAAGGCTGGCGGTGGAGGAACCTTACATCTGCTCTTCAAGGTCCAAGTTACTTCGGTCAGATCTCAGCTTTATAATAACCACTGGTAATGTTTCTACTCCTCTTCATATGCTCTACACATGAGCAAACTCTATAGGGATCCATGCCTTGTCTTATGGCCTCCATCTAAATGTATAGCATCTAACGGAGAAAATAAGCTCTGTATATTGTTCGATTTTTGTACAGTGCCACGTATGGCGCCATTAAAATGCATCGTAGTCATGACACAAGTGATATGGATCCCTATATACTCTCATGGGCACTATTGATTTCTACATACAGTCCTATGAAAAAGTTTGGGCACCCCTATTAATCTTAATCATTTTTAGTTCTAAATATTTTGGTGTTTGCAGCAGCCATTTCAGTTTGATATATCTAATAACTGATGGACCCAGTAATATTTCAGGATTGAAATGAGGTTTATTGTACTAACAGAAAATGCGCAATATGCATTAAACCAAAATTTGACCGGTGCAAAAATATGGGCACCTCAACAGAAAAGTGACATTAATATTTAGTAGATCCTCCTTTTGCAAAGATAACAGCCTCTAGTCGCTTCCTGTAGCTTTTAATCAGTTCCTGGATCCTGGATGAAGGTATTTTGGACAAACAATTCAAGTTCAGTTAAGTTTGATGGTCGCCGAGCATGGACAGCCCGCTCTCAAATGATCTGAAAACAAAGATTGTTCAACATAGTTGTTCAGGGGAAGGATACAAAACGTTGTCTCAGAGATTTAACCTGTCAGTTTCCACTGTGAGGAACATAGTAAGGAAATGGAAGACCACAGGGACAGTTCTTGTTAAGCCCAGAAGTGGCAGGCCAAGAAAAATATCAGAAAGGCAGAGAAGAAGAATGGTGAGAACAGTCAAGGACAATCCACAGACCACCTCCAAAGAGCTGCAGCATCATCTTGCTGCAGATGGTGTCACTGTGCATCGGTCAACTATACAGCGCACTTTGCACAAGGAGAAGCTGTATGGGAGAGTGATGAGAAAGAAGCCGTTTCTGCACGTACGCCACAAATACAGTTGCCTGAGGTATGAAAAAGCACATTTGGACAAGGCAGCTTCATTTTGGAAACAAAAATTGAGTTGTTTGGTTATAAAAAAAAAAGGCGTTATGCATGGCGTCCAAAAAGAAACAGCATTCCAAGAAAAACACATGCTACCCACTGTAAAATTTGGTGGAGGTTCCATCATGCTTTGGGGCTGTGTGGCCAATGCCGGCATCGGGAATCTTGTTAAAGTTGAGGGTCGCATGGATTCCACTCAGTATCAGCAGATTCTTGAGAATAATGTTCAAGAATCAGTGACGAAGTTGAAGTTACGCCGGGGATGGATATTTCAGCAAGACAATGATCCAAAACACCGCTCCAAATCCTCAGGCATTCATGCAGAGGAACAATTACAATGTTCTGGAATGGCCATCCCAGTCCCCAGACCTGAATATCATTGAACATCTGTGGGATGATTTGAAGCGGGCTGTCCATGCTCGGCGACCATCTAACTTAACTGAACTTGAATTGTTTGTCCAAAATCCCTTCATCCAGGATCCAGGAACTGATTAAAAGCTACAGGAAGCGACTAGAGACTGTTATCTTTGCAAAAGGAGGATCTACTAAATATTAATGTCACTTTTCTGTTGAGGTGCCCATACTTTTGCACCGGTCAAATTTTGGTTTAATGCATATTGCACATTTTCTGTTAGTACAATAAACCTCATTTCAATCCTGAAATATTACTGTGTCCATCAGTTATTAGATATATCAAACTGAAATGGCTGCTGCAAATACCAAAATATTTAGAACTAAAAATGATTAAGATTAATAGGGGTGCCGAAACTTTTTCATAGGACTGTACATAGCAATACGAGGTGTCAAGGTATCTCCCTAATGACATCAGTATATCTGTACTTTACCTTGTGTCCTTTGGTATGGAGAGGCAGTGTTGGAATGATAGAAGGTCACAGTTACGACTGGTCTCAGTCCAGGAGACTCACAGAATCGACTACCGACAAGGAAGTCTGAGATTACTACCAGAGAAGGAGGCTGGAGAAAGAGGGAGGAGGAGACTCCCCGCACACAGGTATGCCACCAAGGACGGGGTGCAGGAAACAACTGTGACATATGCTCTTTATGACTGCCATTCTATGTTACTAATGAGTTTCTCATAACACATTACAAAGTGCCTACAGCGTCTGCCATCACTGCATCTCCACAACTTCAGCAAAGATGGAACGTCACACGTCAGATGTGCAAAGTGTAGATTTTTATCGCGTAGAGCAGGGTACCTTCATAAGGCTCTTGGTACAAATCTAAACGACAAAAAACATAGGGGTTATCCCAATAACTTCCGAAATGGCGAAAGGCGGTGCTCTCCGCTCTGAACGCACTGTGAAATGGCGCGCCTTCATTTGCTGCATAGCATTTCACAGTGCTGCCTTTCAAACCGGTTACCGGCACCAACCTTCTTTTCCCCCAGCGCACCCTGCGGGCGTTCAGAGCAGAGAGCACTGCCTTTCGCCATTTTGGAAGTTATTGGGATAACCCCTATGTTTTTTGCCGTTTAGATTTGTACCAAGAGCCTGATGAAGGTACCCTGCTCTACACAATAAAAATCTACACTTTGCACATGTGACGTGTGATGTTCCATCTTTGCTGAAATTTTGGGTTGGGACCCTACGATCACACCTATTCATCATCTCCATCTTTGCATCCCTCTACTGCATCTCCACAACATTACAAGACCAGGACAGGACCACGGGCAATCTTCTAGCTGTCAATGAGAAAGTGCTCAACATGCCAGAGAGTTGCAAACTCTATAAGCCCAGGAAGAGAAGGCTAAATTCCTGGATCAGTGAAGGCAAGGATGTGACTATGGTGGTTGCTGCTCAGCAGGGGAAAAAAAAGCTTTGAACACCCAATTACTGGGACCAAAGCTTTCTAGCTACGCCCCTCTGTAGACATGACCATCTCTGCACAATGTGGCCTCTGCTTATGGGATGTGACATTGTGGAGGGCACCGGCCCGGGACAGCAGCTTGAAGGATTGGGAGCTGCCCTTCCACCTCAGTAGCCACATATACATAGTATAGTTAATATTCTACACAGCAGTGAATCTCCTTCCCGGATACATCTCTAGTATTCTGCAGGGTATAGCAGATCAAGATTCAGAAGTGCTATAAATAATACCGCCTCTCCATGCTACTCCAGCTCAAGAAGGCAGTCAGCATATGGAGGAAAACAAAAAAGACACAGGGGAACGTGTTCAGTTCCATCGGTATATTCAGAGCGAACCTTCTACTATTAAAAATATCTAGAAGATTCGCACTTATATTTCTACATAAACTTGATCCATAAGCAGAACGCACCACAATAGGACGGCCAAAGTGTCTCCACTGAGAGCACCATTACGGTAATCTCCATTGTGCCCTACAATAACAAAACCAGCATTGAGTCTACTATAATGGATAACAGGTGGACCCGCCATGTCCCCAGCTCGGTCTAGGCAGGGGCAGTGCACCAAAGTATCAAGCAAAAACTGAATCTGAATACAGTTGAAGGTCAGGGCTGGCAGCACAGGGCAGTGGTCAGGAACAGGCCGGGGGTCAGCAAAGAAAATCAAGATAAAGCAAACAGGTATACAGAAAGCGGAGACAAACCTATCAACCTTTTCTCAGGCATGGTGTCTTTTATACACAGTCCAGTCACATTACTGTGACCACCTGTCAGAATCCAGAATAACCCCCTTTGGCAGAGCGGACCGCTGCGAGACGTGCAGGAAGAGAGGGGATGTTGTGATGATATCACTGTGATGTTGAGCCATGCCGACTCCAGTGCCGGGGCCAGCTGCGCTAGGTTACGCGGTTGAGCTTCCATGGCGCGAACAACCGGATCGAGGTGGTCCCACAGATTCTCCATTGGGTTCAAGTCCGGGGAATTTGCTGGCCAAGGGAGTATGGTAAACTCATCCTGGTGCTCCTCGAACCACACACGTACACTGCGAGCTTTATGATACGTGCCTTGTCCTGCTGGTAGATGCCATCATCCTGAGGATAAACAATGTAGGGGTGAACATGGTCCGCAAGGATAGATGCATACTGATGTTGATCCATCGTGCCTTCCACAATGATGAGTGCACCCAGATGGCTGATGACACGTGCCGCCTGCCATTGGTTATTTAACATTGGTGGTGGTCACATTAATATGACTGGACTGTATACTTCCAGACTGACATATAGGCCGTGGCCCTGCTTCCCCATTCAGTCCCTTTCTCTCCGCCAGGTGGATGTAGTCATGTCACTCCATTCTTGCTGATCCCAGAAGAGACCGGAAAGGACTGTGGTGGAACGGGGCAGGGTATTATTTATTTTTTGTTGTGCATTATAATATGGGGGCAACTGGAACAGGGCATTATATGTGGCGGCCATAATGAGGATGATTATAGTGTGGGGCAGCAATAAGGGCTATTATAGTGCAGGGGCCATGATGAGGGAACAAGAGGAGGGGACAATATACCCTGTGGGGCCAATAGAAAGGCTTTATATATGGTGGGGACACAAAGGAACTAGGTCAAATTGTACAGGGCCAACAGGAGGCATGGATGGTGTCACAAATCAGGGTGTCATACAAGATATATCTCACTCTCTATATACCAATTCCGTGGGGTATCTGAACACCTTACTCACCACACATGCATGCTTGGCTCTGGACCTCCAACTCACCTATCGATCTGGGCTACACAGGAGTGAATGGACCCCTACAATCACACATCCGCACCAACAGATGGCACCACTTGCCACTTTAGGGTGGAGACCCCATGACAAGACACCAAACCCCTCACAAATACAAACAAGGCTTAGTGATATCTAAACTCTGAATTGTGGGAATGTTTAGAGCCAGTTTAATATACACAGAAAGGTACAATGCTCAACAAAAAAAGATGCAACAAAAAATAGTCATATACCGTGTTTCTCCGAAAATAAGACAGTGTCTTATATTAAATCTTGGGCCTAAATATATGCTATGTCTTATTTTCAGGGGATGTCTTATTTTATTTTTTGTGTGCTGCTGCCACCACTGCGCTACGCTGAGATGTGCTTGCTGCGCAAAGACATTAGGAAGAAAAACATTGCAGCCGGCTGAACGCTGTGTGCAGTGCTCCGTGTGCACAGGAAAGCCGGCTGCTGCCGCTGCTGTTATACCGTACGTTGTATCCACTGTTCCTGCTGCTGTGGGATGAGCTGGGAGAGTGAACCCCCCGCCGCATACAATGCTTAGTGTATGCACAGCGGGCATCTCCCAGCTCATCCTATAGCAGCAGGAACAGTGGATACAATGTATCGCAGTGGCCTCAGCAGCCGGCTTTCCTGTGCACATGGAGCATTGCGCACAGTGTTCAGCCGGCTGCAATGTATTTCTTCATACAATTTTACGCCAAAAGATTATTATTATTGGGGGATGTCTTACTTTCAGGGGGTGCCTTATACTAGGCAATTCAACAAAACCTCTGCTATGTCTTACTTTCGGGGGATTTTGCTGCACACACTGTTTTGTGATCAAAGGAATATAGAGATTTATTTTACAATATAGTTAACGCCTTTTGACACAATGCCAAATATTGGCATAGAAAGACAGGCTAGATCAATTGGATATGACGTTTCGGTCCTTAGACCTTCATCAGACGCGATCTAGTGTGGTAGCAGGATCAGTATAAGTGTCAAGGCATGAAGGTCTAAGGACCGAAACGTCATATCCAATTGATCTAGCCTGTCTTTCTATGCCAATATTTTGCATTGTGTCAAAAGGCGTTAACTATATTGTAAAATAAATCTCTATATTCCTTTGATCACAAAACAGTGTGTGCAGCAAAATCTATTTTCACTAGTATATTTGGGTCGAAGGACCTTTTTTCGCTAGCACCACATATAATTTTAGAGTGTGCGGTACCATTGACTTTTTTGTTACTTTCGGGGGATGACTTATTTTTGAGGAAACAGGGTATCAGGCAACAATGTAATAACCAAGACCTGGCCTGTCTGTAACCCTGGATGGGACCTCAGCAGGAAGAATTGGGCAAACTCTACAGGCGATCTCCAAAATCTGGCAAAGAGGTCATGTAACTCATCAAATTGCAAAGGTCTGACCGTAAAAAATACGCAGAGGGGCGACTTATTCTATGTAAATATGTCAGGTCCCAAATGGCGGTTACTGGAAACTTTGTCGTAGACTTGTCTGCTCTTCTAGGATTGTGCGATATCTAAGTACCCCCATTTCCGAAGATTCCCAAACAACTCGTGAGACTAAGATGGAGGCTTCTAGGAGACCTTTCCTTACCAATAGCATAAAGTCGGGATGAGTGCTGGCACCTGGATCAGTAGATAAGACTTCCACGTTACAAGCCGCAGACAATTTTGCACAGGAGACATCTTGACAAATTTGCTTTCCGGTCTTGTTTTTCCTGTTGTTCCATGTGCCACGGAGGACGCCGCCGCTATCATTCCCAGGCAATGTCTTTAATTCTTTCCCACCGGATACACAACCTTAAATTACAATTTTCTGTCACAGTTAATGAAGGATTTGGAGGCAGGAAGGCGACGCTTATTCCTCAGAAGAAAGCCTCTTATTGCTTTTTGGTGGCCTGTAAATGATAGCAGCCCGGGACTCGGCAGCAGAGGTCACCTCCTGTTTCGGTTTGTGTTCAGATTTCGCATCTCGCCGTACATTTATCTTGTCTGGGAACTCGGGAACATGTCATGCTGCTCGTGTAAAAGCCACACTTCTGCTTTCCTGTCATTCTCGCCTCAGCCTGGTGAGAAAGGAGCTAAGCGAAGCTAAGTAAACACTCATTAAGGCGGCATCATAAGGATAGACATGGAAATGAATTCTGAGTTAATGCAGCGTATTATCTCCTCTAACAGGGGTGAAGCTCATCCATGACGCTGCGTGGGAATAGAGCAAACAAGAGGCTCGCAACAAGGCGAGGAGCAGATTGTAGCCGGTAGGAGACAAGACTGCCACCAGGATGCCCTTCACAGGCTCCAGGAGGCAGTCACCACCTCCACTAACTTACTATTTCCTATGATAACAACATCGTCCATAGCGCTGTAGACAACAGTAGCCTTTAGACTCCATTGCTCACTGAGATTTAGGTTCCAATGAGATGGTAAATGTAGCATTTCAGTAGGATCAAGCTGCTCACATGTAAAGGGAAGGACGCAGTACATTTAAAGGGGACGTTTCACCAACTCCCCTGATTTACCTCCTCCAATAGACACAGTTCTGCTGATTCGGGCACAGTTGGAATTTTTTCTCTAGCCCCTACCGTTCCAGAGCAATTAGTGCTGTAAGTTTCAGCACCCAATTATGCTCTCTACGGTCAAGTGGGCGGTCCTGGACTGGAGCTGAAAGACAGAAACCGCCTACCTGACAGTAGAGAGCCTAATTGTGCTGAAACTTACAGAAGCCGTTGCTCAGGAACGGTGGGGGCTAGAGAAAAAATTCCAACGGCAGCAAAATCAGTGGAGTGGAGTCTATTGATGGATGCAACAAGATGAAGGTGGTGAAAGGTCCCTTTTAAGGGGTATCAGGACTGATTCCGAAAAACTAGGTCAGACATATATATAACCCTGTCACTCCGGGGTAGGGCTCTGCTACGCTTGGTCATATCAATTGGTCTTCTAACAATCGCCTGAGGAATATCCATGTTTTGGATGTGAGACACGTTAGCAAGGAAGGACGTATTAACAGGGTCAGCCCTTGTAAGGGTGGGAGTTAATATACTCGGGCTACTATGGTCTATTTTAAAGGTAGAGTTGGAGGTTTGGTCCAAGGAACCTCAATCTGACACTGACTAGAAAGAGATTGTACAGATATTCTCTATTTGTCCTACCATGAAAAACCAGATGACAAATAATTTCCCATTGACAAGTCCTGAAGCTCCTCCATTAACGGATGACTGGCTCCAAGCCCCATCCGATGAGCCCGGACCACATTATGCACAGCCATTAGAATGTAATGCAAATTAATTTCACCATTACAAACAAATCAAGTAAATTTACTAAAAATAAAACATGAAATATTGTGGCGGTAATAAACAAAAGAGCCGCCATGTATCAGGCCGGCACAGTAAATAAAGGCGCCGTATCTTATCTGATCACAGCTTTCATCTGCCGCCATTTGTTCTCCTTTCATTATTTCTCAGCTCAGTAATTAACATTAAATCTCATTAGAACATTACAGAAAATCCATAATGAAGAGCAGATATTTTATAGTATTATCAGCGCGTCTTGCTGTGTCAATGCTGCAGTGAAGACGCCATACTGAAATACTGCAAATCGCCACCCTGAAACATCAATGCCGGGAGAGAGAGAGTTCCTGAGTGGGCAGAATGGTTGCGGTTCCTGCTCACGGCTGCCTGCGCTTCATCTTCTGCATCCGATATTGTGTCACTGGAGGACCTCTGGAGGGCAGAAGGGGAAGCGGAGGTGGCCATGAGCAGGCGCGAGGATCGGTAAGTGAGCGAACCCCAACAAACATGTCTATCATTATACTCTGGGATCCTTTCAGACCCCGGAGTATAAGGATCTGGGGCACAGTGGAGATGAGACACACAAAAAACAGTGTTACTCACCTCTCCTGCGCTCCGGCAGTCTTTGGGCCTCTTTGGCGACATCCCAGACGTTATGTGGACAAGGCCAATGTATTTATGCGTCGCTGCACCAGTTTGGCTCACGTAACGTCTGTACCAACAATGAAGAGAGCTGAAAACCGCAGAGAGTGCGCTGGAGTCCAAGAGAGTTGAATAACAGTGGTTTTTTTAAGTTTGTCACCTCAAATCATTATAATCTGGGTTCATGGGTGGTCCACTATGGGAGTTACTACAGTGCGTCGAAACGAAGATTCTTAAGTAGTTGTTGGCACTTCTGTGCACTATAGTATATAGAGGATCTGTCAGCACTCCTGTGTGGTGTAGTATATAGAGGACCTGTCCTGTGCGGTGTAGTATATAGAGGACCTGTCAGCACTCCTGTGCGGTGTAGTATATAGAGGATCTGTCCTGTGCGGTGTAGTATATAGAGGACCTCTCAGCACTCCTGTGCGGTGTAGTATATAGAGGATCTGTCCTGTGCGGTGTAGTATATGGAGGATCTTTCCTCTCTCCTGTGCGGTGTAGTATATAGAGGATCTGTCCTGTGCGGTGTAGTATATAGAGGACCTGTCAGCACTCCTGTGCGGTGTAGTATATAGAGGATCTGTCAGCACTCCTGTGCGGTGTAGTATATAGAGGATCTGTCAGCACTCCTGTGTGGTGTAGTATATAGAGGATCTGTCCTGTGCGGTGTAGTATATAGAGGACCTGTCAGCACTCCTGTGCGGTGTAGTATATAGAGGATCTGTCAGCACTCCTGTGCGGTGTAGTATATAGAGGATCTGTCCTGTGCGGTGTAGTATATAGAGGACCTGTCAGCACTCCTGTGCGATGTAGTATATAGAGGACCTGTCAGCACTCCAGTGTGATGTAGTATATAGAGGATCTGTCAGCACTCCAGTGTGATGTAGTATATAGAGGATCTGTCAGCACTCCTGTGCGGTGTAGTATATAGAGGATCGGTCAGCACTCCAGTGTGATGTAGTATATAGAGGACCTGTCAGCACTCCTGTGCGGTGTAGTATATAGAGGATCTCTCAGCACTCCTGTGCGGTGTAGTATATAGAGGATCTCTCAGCACTCCTGTGCGGTGTAGTATATAGAGGATCTGTCAGCACTCCAGTGTGATGTAGTATATAGAGGATCTCTCAGCACTCCTGTGTGGTGTAGTATATAGAGGACCTGTCAGCACTCCTGTGCGGTGTAGTATATAGAGGATCTGTCAGCACTCCAGTGTGATGTAGTATATAGAGGATCTGTCAGCACTCCTGTGCGGTGTAGTATATAGAGGATCTCTCAGCACTCCTGTGCGGTGTAGTATATAGAGGATCTCTCAGCACTCCTGTGCGGTGTAGTATATAGAGGACCTGTCAGCACTCCTGTGCGGTGTAGTATATAGAGGATCTGTCAGCACTCCTGTGCGGTGTAGTATATAGAGGATCTGTCAGCACTCCTGTGTAGTATATAGAGGATATTTCCTCTCTCAACAGATTTGAGCCTGAAGTTGGGAGTGGTACCTCAACTGTGGAAATCATCTTGTGTGGTACCAGTTCCAAAGAAACCTCATCCAAAGGACCTCAACAACAACGGGTCTGTAGCACTGACATCTCACCTGATGAAGGTCCTAGAGAGACTGGTCCTGACACACCTACGCCCCCTAGTGAGCTCCGCTCTGGACCCCCTCCAGTTTGCCTACCGGCCAGGCATTCGGGTAGATGGCGCCATCATCCACCTTCTTCATAGAGCTCTCTCTCATCTGGAGAAACCCGGGAACACTGTGAGAATAATGTTCTTTGATTTCTCCAGCGCGTTCAACACCATTCAGCCAGGACTACTGAGGGAGAAGCTGAACCTTGGTGGAGGGACCATCACCTGTCCAACTGGACCCTAGACTACCTGACAAACCGCCCTCAGTATGTGAGAGCCCAGGACTGTATGTCAGACGCTGAGATCTGTAGTACGGGGGCACCACAAGGTCCAGTTCTCGCCCCATTTCTCTTCACACTGTACACTGCTGACTTTAGGTGCAACTCCTCCAGCTGTTACTTACAGAAGTACTCCGATGACTCTGCTATAGTAGGCCTTATCACTGATGGCGACAATAGGGAATACAGAGACTTAAACCGGGATTTTGTTGAATGGTGCCAGCAGAACCACCTCAGGATTAATGCTGGGAAGACCAAGGAGATGGTGGTGGACTTTGGGAAATGGAGGAGTGCTCCGACCCCGGTGGAGATCCAAGGAACATGTATTAAGATTATCAGGACCTATAAGTATCTGGGTGTGATCCTCAATAATAAACTGGACTGGGCTGATCACCTGGAGGCGCTGCACAGAAAGGGCCACAGCGGGCTCTACCTGCTCAGGAGGCTGAGGGCCTTCGGGGTCCAGGGGACACTTCTTAGGGCCTTCTTCAACTCTGTGGTTGCTTCAGGCATCTTTTTCGGTGTGGCCTGCTGGGGGAGCAGTATATCAACCAGGGACAGAAATAGACTTGACAGGCTGATCAGGAGGGCCAGCTCTGTCCTGGGGAGCCCCTTGGACCCAGTACAGGTGGTGGGTGACAGAAGGATACTGTCCGTGGTGAGCTCCATGCAGGAGAACAACTTCCATCCCATTCATGAGACTTGGCAGCAAGTGTGAGAAGGAGCTATCAGTGATCCTTCCTCCCAGTGGTCAGGCTGTATAATCTACATCAGACCAAGCGAAGACACTCTGCACAGAGAACTAAATGATCCTGAGTCTTTCTTTTTTTCTTCTTAGTTGCTATAACTCCTAGTATCTTTTCTATCTGCTATTCTGAGCTTGTATGTGTTCTTTCTTGTAATATATTACTGTATTATTCATGTGGCTGTAACACACTGAATTTCCACATGGTTGGAGTATTAAGGGATTCTTATCTTATCTGTCCTCTCTCCTGTGTGGTATAGTATATAGAGGATCTGTCCTGTGTGGTGTAGTATATAGAGGCCCCCACCGAGAAAGACCTCCAAGAAAGCCTGTCAGTGCTGGAAAAATTCAGCACCCCATGGACCCTACCCATCAACCAGAAGAAGACCAAAGTCATGGTATTTCAGAAGAAGGGCCACAATAAAGCCTCCACCACCCCACAATTCACACTGAACGGCTCCACACTGGAGAAAACCAACAGCTACACCTACCTGGGGCTGGAGCTCAGCCAATCAGGAAGCATCAAAGCAGCAATAGAAACCCTGAAAGCAAAAGCCTGCAGAACCTTCTACGCCATCAGAAGACAACTGTACCACCTCAAACCACCGGTGAGGGTCTGGATGAAGATATTTGACGCAGTCATCTCCCCGATCCTTCTCTATGGCAGCGAGGTTTGGGGCCCAGCCACCTACCCAGACCAGTCAAAGTGGGATTCCAGTCCAACAGAGAACTTCCACCTGGAGTTCTGCAAATACCTGCTCCATGTCCATCGCAACACCACCAACATGGCCTGCAGGGCAGAGCTAGGCAGACTCCCCCTATGGCTCACCATGCAGAAGAGGGCGCTATCATTCTGGACACACATACAGGGAAGCAGTCCTGGCTCTTACCACCACCAAGCCTGGCTGAGCCACAGAGCCCCGTGAAAAACTTATATCCCCAACCAAGCATCAGCCGTCTGCCAAGCCAAAACCCCCAACATGCCCTGAACAAGGCTCAAATAAAAGGAGTCATTGAGAGCGACAGAGAGCGGTACATCGAGGAATGGAGAAGCGCAATAAATAACTCCAAGAAACTCACCGTGTACCAGTCACTGCAAAGAGACTACACCATGGCCACCTACCTGGAGAGAATACGCCACCCCAAGCACAGACAGACCCTGAGCCGGTACAGACTGAGCGCCCACAACCTGGAGATAGAGACGGGGAGATACAGGCAGACGTACAAGCCACGGGAGAACAGACTGTGCCAGCACTGTGACCAGGGGGTCCTAGAAGACGAGACCCACTTCCTGCTACACTGCACCAAATACTCAGCTGTGAGGGTCGCCTACTTCCCAAGAATCTCTGCCCACATCCCAGACTTCATATCTGCAGACGAGAAGAGGAAACTCTACATCCTACTGGGAGAAGAAGAGGCCACTGTGGAGATCGCTGCCCAATACGTGTCCAGCTGTCACCAAACAAGAGGAAGATGAGACTACACGGACTGTTATACCCCAAACCACCCGCCCCACCTCCCCATATAGCGGTCACCAACTAAGAGGAAGATGAGACTCCACGCACTGTTATACCCCAAATCAGCCTCCACCCCCATACTCTCCCCCTCTACTCCAACTCCTGTGCGGTGTAGTATATAGAAGACCTGTCCTCTCTCCTGTGTGGTGTAGTATATAGAGCAGGGGTGCCCAATATGTCGATCGTGATCTACCGGTCGATCGTGGGATGCAGCCAGGGATCCCCGGTGTCTGCTTGTTCACAGTGCAGGCTGAGAGTCGACTCTCAGCCTGCACTGTGAACAAACACTACGGACACTTGAAGGCCGGGCAGCAGCAGCTCCGGGGGATGAAACCTCCTGGAAGGGCAAAGGGGAAGCAGAGGCAGCCATGGGCAGGAGTAGGGACGACTGTACACAGAGTATGTGTGGGGTGAACCCTGCGAGATTCATAACTCTCTGGGCCTCTTCTGGCCTCCCGAGTGACATCATTTCATGTTAACAGTAGTCAGACATAGTATGGCGATATTTATATACTGCCGTGCGGTATTATTTATGCACCACATAATAGTGTCACTCATTTGCATCTGATTTTATTGATCTTGTATTTTTAATCGCCATCACTCGGATTTTGACAGCCATTAAAAATCGGATCCATTGCCGTTAAAAGTTTTTTTTTCTTTTTTTTTTTTTCCCGCGTGAGCAGGATCATATTATTATTCTGTTGTGAACTGCGGTAATTAAAGGGTTACACAAAAAAATTAGTTTTCAAGCAAAAGTTCATCGCCGAGGTCGAGCGAGGGCCGTAATCAAAAAAAACTAATAAACTTTTCTTCATTCTGTTGCATTGACTCTGCTTGGAAGAAATCCAAATGTCTTGGCCGAGCGAGGCGGTTAATACTCTGCGGAGTTATCAAATGCTACTTGGCGCATCTTAATTATATGCCAGGGAGAATCGGGCTGCCCGGGCCTATCGCTTATAAGCATGAGAAGACACAAGAAGAGCAAGAGGTCAGCAAGTGGCTGAACTTCATTTTTCGGTAATACAGACATCGAGCTCAGTAATGCGGAAGAGGATTCTAATTCAGTGACCTGCGAAGGCTCCGGTGTCATAACGTCACGGCGGGAGATTGGTGCTCGTCACCGCCATGATACAAAGGGACGTGAAGACGCATCGGGCAGAGGCGACAATGTGGCAAACAAGTTTCATCTGCTTGGTTTTAATCATACGACGGTTTATAAAAGCAAATGGCAAATCATAAATCATGTGCAAATCTTGACATATAAAGCGGCTCTCGGGGAAAGGCGGCCGAGGAATTAAATAGAAGAGTCCCTGGCATTCGGAAGGCTTTCCAGACGTGGAGCTCTGATTAGCGGCGGTCCGGTGGGGACGGGGGGGCAAGAAAAACACTCGCTGGAAGAAAACTTTATAGAAGTTCATTGCCGGTGTCAGTAAGGGAGCAGAAACATCAAACACAAATAAGACATTTACAGATAACTCCTCCGTGGAAGACGTGGATAGAATTCAGGGTAGCAGGCGCAACGGGCAGGCATATTATACAGCCTGAACGAGATTGAAGCGGTATTCTCATGAAGGCACCCATGTTTATGTCCCGTATTTGGGAGTGTGGGCATCATGAAATGCTGCTGTGGAGTCCAGTCACTCACCCATGACATAGGGGCTGCCTCATCCCTATGAATGCAAACGATCACCACCACAGTTTCTGTTTTTAAGAGGACCTTTCACCACAGTCACTTCTTAACACCATTTAGTAAATTCCTCTCCACCGATTCAAGAGTAGTTGGAATTTTTTCTCTAGCCCCTACCAATCCAGAGAAATCAGTGCTGTTACTCTCAACACAATTATGCTCCCTACTGTTAAGTGGGTGGAGTCAGGCAGACAGGGACCGCCCACATAACAGTAGGGAGCAGAACTGTGCAGAAACTAACAGGAACTGTAGCTCAGGAATGGTGAAGGCTAGAGAAAAAATTCCAACTGTCCCAGGATTAATAGAGCAGGGAATATAAAAGAAGACACACAGATGGTTGTCTACAATAAAACCGACAAAAGACTTTGACTGCTACGAACTGCAATAGCTCAATTTAAAGCAACATTTGTTTCGAGGTATAATGTAACATGGATAGAGGAATGGAATAGTTCTAGTTAGTTTTTCTACTTTATCTCATCTAGGGGTTGTGACTGGTACTGCAGCTCAATGTTGCCTCTTCAAGGTAACGGGACAGAGTTGTCATACCAGACACAACCTCTACCAAATGGATGGCGGTGTGCCTTGTAAGCATCAGGCAACACAGTTCGGCTCTGTCAGCTGAGTACCATAAGTCAGACCATCCATCTGAAAATGATCGATCTACAGTACTAATAGACTACCAATACTGAGTCCTTAAAGGAGCCTAACAAATAAAGACAGTTACCTCCTATCTATATACAGAGGATATATCACATTCTCAAGGTTCACAGGTGGAAGCGTATTATAGTCAGTAATATTTCTGGTACATAGGAGCAGTATTATAGTAGTTATATTCTTGTATTAGTGTTGGCCAAAAGTATTGGCCCCCCTGCAATCCTATCAGATAATACTCGGTGTCTTCCAGATAATGATTACAAGCACAAACTCTTTGGTAATATCTTCATTTACTTTGTTTGCAATGAAAAAGCACAAAAGAGAATGAAAAAAAGTCAAATCATTGATTATTTTACACAAAACTCCAAAACTGGTGCGGACAGAAGTATTGGCGCCCTCAGCCTAATACTTGGTCGCACAACCTTTAGACACAATAACTGCGCACAACCGCTTCCGCTAACCAGCAATGAGTTTCTTACAAGGCTCTGCTGGAATCTTAGACCCTTCTTCTTTGGCTCCTGCTCGCGGTCCCCCCTGAGATGTGAAGGGGGCCTTCTCCAAACTGCCATCAAGAGATCTCTCCCCCTCCCCCACAGGTGTTCTATGGGATTCAGGGCTGGACTCATTGCTGCCACTTTACAAGTCTCCAGGGCTTTCTCTCACCACCATTTTCTAGTGCTGACCTGAAGTGTGTTTTGGGTCATTGTCCTGCTGGAAGACCCCTGACCTCTGAGGGAGACCCAGCTTTCTCACACTGGGCCCTACATGATGCTGCACAATGTGTTGGTCGTCTTCAGACTTCATAATGCCATGCACACGGTCAAGCAGTCCAGTGCCAGAGGCAGCAAAGCAACCCCAAAACATCAGGGACCCTCCGCCATGTCTGACTGTAGGGGGCGTCTTCTTCTCTTTGAAGGCCTCTTTTTTCCTGTAAACTCTATGTTGATGCCTTTTCCTACTTTTGTCTCATCTGACCAGAGAACATTCTTCCAAAACATTTTTTGGCTTTCTCAGGTAAGTTTTGACAAACTCCAGCCTGGCTTTTTTATGTCTCTGGGTAAGAAGTGGGGTCTTCCTGGGTCTCCTACCATACAGTCCCTTCTCATTCAGACGCTGACACTGGATAGTACGGGGTGACACTGTTGTACCCTCGGACTGCAGGGCAGCTTGGACTTGTTTGGATGTTAGTCGAGGTTCTTTATCCGCCATCCGCACAATCTTGCGTTGAAAACTCTCGTCAATTTTTCTTTTGCGTCCACATCTAGGGAGGTTAGTCACAGTGCCATGGGCTTTACACTTCTTGATGACACTGCGCACGGTAGACACAGGAACATTCAGGTCTTTGGAGATGGACTTGTAGCCTTGAGATTGCTCATGCTTCCTCACAATTTTTCTTCCCAAGTCCTCAGACAGTTCTTTGGTCTTCTTTCTTTTCTCCATGCTCAATGTGGTCACACAAGGACACAGGACAGAGGTGGAGTCAACTTTAATCCATTTCAACTGGCTGCAAGTGTGATTTAGTTATTGCCACCACCTGTTAGGTGCCTCAGGTAAGTAACAGGTGCTGTTAATTACACAAATTAGAGAAGCATCACATGATTTTTCAAACAGTGCCAATACTTTTGTCCACCCCCTTTTTTATGTTTGCTGTGGAATTATATCCAATTTGGCTTTTTGACAATTCTTTTTGTGGCTTTCCATTGAAGACAAATTAAATGAAGAAAATAAAGAATTTGTGATTGCAATCATTATCTGACAGAATTGCAGGGGTGCCAATACTTTTGGCCAACACTGTATTATTTTATATGATAGTAAGGACATTCAGCTTGGCTTACGCCTTCCTAACATAGTATATACAATGCTTCCTCCACGCTATAAGGACTATGATATCTGCGTTACATTCAGTACTGTGTCTTACACATCTAGCACCGCACCCGCTATGGCAGCATTGTTGGTACTATAACAATGTACGGTACTATAAGTCTCAGCATTCACCATCATCATCGTAAAGGATAATATAAGTAGCATATCTTGGAGACTTGCTTTTTTTTCTTCTTTAATCCGTTCTGGAGGAGCTGAAATAATTGACAGCTAAAGCAGAAAGAGAAAAAAAAACACACAAAAGAAGCTGACTCAAATACAAGGAAAATGCTAAAACCTTCCCATTTACACTTCAAAAATCACTGTGTGAGAAGTCACAGCGGGATGAATGTGGCGGCTCAAACCTCGGGGCTAAGCGGCCTCGCTGTCTTCACTCACAGGACGTGATGTTCACTATAGGAAAAAGGTATTTACAGAATCAGAAGTTTTAGAACGGACAAAAGAAAAGAAGAAAATGGTAAAAGTTTCTGTAGGATGTTGTGTAATGTACAGAAGCTGCCGGCACATGAGCGGATAGGATATCCAGGGGGCGACAGGCAAAGGGTTATACGGACACTGGGTCGGGGCATGATCCTCAAGACATCTGCACTGTGCCTCACCCCCAAAAATATACTGACGACTTATAGACCTTATATACAGTGGGGCAAAAAAGTATTTAGTCAGTCACCAATAGTGCAAGTTCCACCACTTAAAAAGATGAGAGGCGTCTGTAATTTACATCATAGGTAGACCTCAACTATGAGAGACAAAATGAGAAAACAAATCCAGAAAATCACATTGTCTGATTTTGTAAGAATTTATTTTCAAATTATGGTGGAAAATAAGTATTTGGTCACCTACAAACAATCAAGATTTCTGGCTCTCACAGACCTGTAACTTCTTCTTTAAGAGTCTCCTCTTTCCTCCACTCATTACCTGTAGTAATGGCACCTGTTTAAACTTGTTATCAGTATAAAAAGACACCTGTGCACACCCTCAAACAGTCAGACTCCAAACTCCACTATGGTGAAGACCAAAGACCTGTCCAAGGACACCAGAAACAAAATTGTAGCCCTGCACCAGGCTGGGAAGACTGAATCTGCAATAGGCAACCAGCTTGGATTGAAGAAATCAACTGTGGGAGCAATAATTAGAAAATGGAAGACATACACGACCACTGATAATCTCCCTCGCTCTGGGGCTCCACGCAAAATCTCACCCCGTGGGGTCAAAATGATCACAAGAACGGTGAGCAAAAATCCCAGAACCACGCGGGGGGACCTAGTGAATGAACTGCAGAGAGCTGGGACCAATGTAACAAAGCCTACCATCAGTAACACACTACGCCGCCAGGGACTCAGATCCTGCAGTGCCAGACGTGTCCCACTGCTTAAGCCAGTACATGTCCGGGCCCGTCTGAAGTTTGCTAGAGAGCATTTGGATGATCCAGAAGAGTATTGGGAGAATGTCCCATGGTCTGATGAAACCAAACTGGAACTGTTTGGTAGAAACACAACTTTTCATGTTTGGAGGAAAAAGAATACTGAGTTGCATCCATCAAACACCATACCTACTGTAAAGCATGGGGGTGGAAACATCATGCTTCAGGGCTGTTTCTCTGCAAAGGGGCCAGGACGACTGATACGGGTACATGAAAGAATGAATGGGGCCATGTATCGTGAGATTTTGAGTGCAAACCTCCTTCTATCAGCAAGGGCATTGAAGATGAAACGTGGCTGGGTCTTTCAACATGACAATGATCCAAAGCACACTGCCAGGACAACGAAGGAGTGGCTTTGTAAGAAGCATTTCAAGGTCCTGGAGTGGCCTAGCCAGTCTCCAGATCTCAACCCTATAGAAAACCTTTGGAGGGAGTTGAAAGTCCGTGTTGCCAAGCGACAGCCCCAAAACATCACTGCTCTAGAGGAGATCTGCATGGAGGAATGGGCCGACATACCAACAACAGTGTGTGCCAACCTTGTGAAGACTTACAGAAAACGTTTGACCTCTGTCATTGCCAACAAAGGATATATAACAAAGTATTGAGATGAAATTTTGTTACTGACCAAATACTTATTTTCCACCATAATTTGCAAATAAATTCTTACAAAATCAGACAATGTGATTTTCTGGATTTGTTTTCTCATTTTGTCTCTCATAGTTGAGGTCTACCTATGATGTAAATTACAGACGCCTCTCATCTTTCTAAGTGGTGGAACTTGCACTATTGGTGACTGACTAAATACTTTTTTGCCCCACTGTAAGTGACGGCAGTACGGCTAATTCCAGCCATGTCTTCTCCACCCAGCCCAGACAACCCTGATCACTCCTACTGGCCACAACAGGTCACTGCAATGGCTGCTGGGAACGAAGGGAGAATACCAACTGCACCAGAATCAATAGTAACTGTGCTGTAACCACCGGCATCCTCAGTGGTCTTGCTGCTGGTGCTCCAAATCCCGCGCATGCGCAGTAACGCTCTGTTCTGAGTGCTATTTTGTTGTAGCACGCTATAGAACAGCATAGGTAGCTGCAAGAAAATGGCGCTCGGTCATGTGCAGTAGCGCTTAGAATGGAGCATTACTGCGCATGCACGGTATTCGATGCACCAGGAGAGACAACAGAGGATATAGGCGGTACAGTAAGTGCGGAGGAGGAGGAGGGTATAACGGAGCACAAGCCACGGAAGGGCGTTACTGAGATATGACGCGGGAGGGGTGCTCGCTGGGCCTGGGGAAAGTCCAGAGTGCTCGGTGAGCCTCATTAGCATATTGTTTTTACAGATTTTTACTAAAAACAAGGGGTGGTGGGGGGGGGGTCTTTGGAAGAACTGGATGGCCATTTTAAAGGTTATGCAAGCATATGCTTAGCTCAAAATCTGTTTTCTGAATGATAGAACCCCTTTAATGGGCCCCCGAAGTCATAATGCCCCTTAGTTCTACCCACTTATAGCAAAATGAACACTGTATTTGAGCCAAGGTAGCAGCCCCCCACACAGTAATGCTACCCCTCTTGGTGCCCCCATTCAGTAACAATGCTATTTAGTGTACCCACTCAGTAACGGCGCCCTCCTCAGGGTTCCCCACACAAAAATAAAGACCCAGTAAATAACAAAACTAAACCGCATTACCACAAAGTTCGAGTTTGGACTCCATAGAACTCACCGGTATCGGACAACACCCATATCCTGAGCACTGGTGACAACAACATGAATAGAATAAACACATTTCTTAAAGGGGATGGCCAGTATTAGAAAACCATAGCAGCTTTCCTCAACCAACGGCGCCACCTCTGTCCATGGGTTGCGTAGTGTATTGAAGCTTAGCTCCATTATCGTGAGCTGCAATTCAACACACAACCTGTAGACTGAGTAGCGCTATTTTTGGAAGAAAGAAGGCGTATTTTTCTAATCCTGTACAATCCCAAGATAATGGACAGGCTCCTCCTCTGTTACTGACAGCAGAGTCAGGGTCTTGCTTTGCAGCACTGCTGTGATGGCTTCCAAAGGTTACCTGAATACACAGCACCTAATTCCAAAAAGAAGTGCCGCGTGCCTTCACAATTCCCCCTCCTCACCCTGCCGTGATTGTACCAGGACAATAATAATAATTAGATGGTAGAACCGAACCCCCTCCCTCCAAGACCTGCACCAGATTAACCCCGTGAACAATGTGTAAAATTGTAAAGAACGTGCAGAAAATGCTGCAGCCCGACAAACAGCCGGGACAAGATCATCTGTTCGCTGCAATCACTTATTTCTAGGTTTGGTTTTCCTAAAGCAGATTGAAGAATAACCAGAAAAAGGAAGGCAATCCCAGGACGTATTCGATGCCGTGTTTCCCTTTAAAATCCTCCCACTGGCGTTCGTCTGTGCGTTGTGACTCCAGCTCAGAATTTAGAGGTTGTGCTCCTCGGGGCAGGGGTGATGTGCACTTGTTATAGAGTCGGGCAAAGAGTAACCAAAAACAATGTGATTTTGCACAGGTCGGTGTTATCGGTTATTACAGCATTTGCAAGTTGCTACCAGAGCTGGAAATGCTATTATACTGTGGGGTCTCTTCAGACTCTGGAGTATAATGAGCAGAGGAGAGGTGGGAAAACATAAAAAATAAAACATTGTTACTCACCTCTCCTGGGCTCTGATCCTTGTCCGCTTCTGGTCTCCTGAATGACATCAGGGACCGGTGAGACCTGCTCATGTAGTATCATGATTCATAGATGCAAGTACCACAATGCTGTGTGATCCAGGGGCCCTGAAGAGGACTAGGACCAGAGCCCAGGAGAGGTGAGTAACACTGTATTTTTATGTTTGTTCACCATCCCCTCTTATTATACTCTTGGGTCTGCTGAGTATAATGGCAGTTCTACTTTGGACATATTCAGTCTGAGAGAAACTGTTGGGCAAACACAAGGTTGGAGTTCAGACTCTGAGGAAGGAAGAGGTCCGAAACGTGTCTGACGCATCATGAGTGCACTGTTTGTACCATTGTGTTTTATTAGGGGATGTGATCAATAAAGAAGAAGATTTTTTCAATATGTCCACCGTGGCCTTTGCTGGACTTTCTTTTATTGGTGATTTTCCAAACATAAGGTTGGCCTATGGGCTCATTCACATGGGGCAAGAGGGGGCGGATTTTGGCGCTGAATCCACGTCATAATCCGCCCCCTCACAATAGCGGTCTATGTACCGAGCTGCCCTTTCTTCAGGCGGATTCCGCGGCTGATTCAGCCCCGGCGTCCGCCTTGCGACAGCACCCTCCGCACTAGGTCCATTCATTTGGGCCTACTCTGGAGCAGGAAGCCGCGACAGTCACATTTTGGCCCTATTCTGACGCGGCTTGCCGCAATACTGCGACGTCCATCTTCGGGGCTTGGTACCGTGGTGGTTGGATAAAGATCATGACCTGGTAACCATCTCATCTTAAGTCCTGCCAAACCCCTTTAACCCTTAGGGCCTCTGAAGACCATGGCTGCACTTTTCCCCGATACTCCGCCATGTCCCAGGTAGCGCTGTATTGTGTTCGCCATGTCAAACACCTCCTCATACCTCAACGTCCATGTCACAAACTGTATCTGTATAACATTCACTACGTCCCTCCACTCGTCCAATGCAGCGTCCCCTCTAACCAACAGACTTGCGCACCCGGCTCTGGCGTCTGTAGATTTTCTTCGAGGCGATGAAACATGTACAAAATAATTAATTTTAATGACTACGTGCGATACAACGGTGACGTTTTAAAAGGATTTGGACATGTTATTTAGAAGCTTCGGTTTTTTTCAGCCTAAAAGGTGAATTTTTTTTTTTTTTTCTTAAATGCATCAAAACACAGTCCCCGCCGCGACCCCATCCCCCAACCCAAAAAACAAGACCGGGGGTGGGCGTGGCTTGACCGAATCCAACGAGCACAAAAATAAATATATTTTTAGGGAAAGCAAAGTGTCCTTGAAGTTAGCACCTTGTCATGAACACCCTTGTTTTTTCGTCTATACAGATATACATATATCCACTGGGGGGAGCTATTGCTTTTGGTAGCAAGTCCGTTATTGGAAGGCTGCGTACATGAGTGAAATGAAGGGGGGCGGCTTTAACACTACGACGATCTCTGTGAATACTAGGCTCCACCTCCAACATGAGTAAGTTCCAACCGTGAATTAGGGGGTGGGGAGATACTGAAACGTATAGGACTTCCCCTCCCGCACCCCAGCGCCGCCTGCAGGAAGAACGTGTGCTTATAAGTTTGTCATTGTTAACCTGCACGTCGATACAAGTACAGAATGTGGAGGGTTCACAAAACACGTCCTACGTCGTCATGTCCACTGGATCCTCAAGTATTCCCACGCGTTTTCGCTTCGTAAAAATGTCTTATTAAATTAGGCAATGTATACAGAAGTCAGCCATGCCCGTCTGACAACCTGCTCAGTGCCTCGGAAGAGAATCTGGCAGCCTCCAAGTCCTGCTGGTACCGAGATTGGCGTTAGTCGGTGCCCGTAGACGGCTGGGTTGCCCATCATGGCGGCTCCACGTAAACACTTCAATGCTCGTCCCCCGGAGTCGCTTCTGCCATTTCTATGGAAATGTCTCTAGCCAGGAACCGTTTCATCTTTTTATCCCGGGTCAGTACAGAAAACAAAAAAAAACCTACGAAATATGGAGAAGGAAGTGGCGGAAATGGTGGACCCGGACCCTGAGCGTGGGCAGCATCAAGTCTCATTGTAGTGAAAATAACTTAAAGATTTACGTCTGGTCTTACAGTCCTCAAGATAAAACATAAAAAAAACAATGAACGTCAGTAAAAAGAAATCCTCTTGGAAAAGTGAACAGAACCATGCAGATGTGGGAAGAGGTGGGGACGTCACCCCGCGGGAATCGGTGAAACCCCTGCCGAGTCTCTCCATGGTAAACCTGCCATTCCTCCAGCATTGTCAGTGTTCACATCTCCTACACTGTACAAGTCCAACATCAAATGCAGGTGCCGGGCTGTGCGGGCGGCTGGTGCTTCCGGTTTCGCGCTGCTCCCGATTTCTCCTTGTACGCTAATGGCATCTGTTGTGAGATATCCACCAAAGCGCTGGCCACGGCTAAACCTACAGCAGAGAGGAGAACGTGATAAGACAGAAGTGTGGGCTTTAAAGGGGACCCATAACCAGGTCTCTGCAACGGGAAGCTTTAGTCTAAAGGGGTCTTCTAGAGTGTGTACATACATTACATACATATCCTGTACTGATCCTGAGTTACATCCTGTATTATACTCCAGAGCTGCGCTCACTATTCTGCTGGTACAGTCACTGTGTACATACATTACATTACTTATTCTGTATTATACTGCAGAGCTGCGCTCACTATTCTGCTGGTACAGTCACTGTGTACATACATTACATTACTTATCCTGTATTATACTCCAGAGCTGCGCTCACTATTCTGCTGGTGCAGTCACTGTGTACATACATTACTTATCCTGTATTATACTCCAGAGCTGCGCTCACTATTCTGCTGGTACAGTCACTGTGTACATACAATACATTACTTATCCTGTATTATACTCCAGAGCTGCACTCACTATTCTGCTGGTACAGTCACTGTGTACATACATTACATTACTTATCCTGTATTATACTCCAGAGCTGCGCTCACTATTCTGCTGGTGCAGTCACTGTGTACATACATTACATTACTTATCCTGTATTATACTCCAGAGCTGCGCTCACTATTCTGCTGGTACAGTCACTGTGTACATACATTACATTACTTATCCTGTATTATACTCCAGAGCTGCGTTCACTATTCTGCTGGTGCAGTCACTGTGTACATACATTACATTACTTATCCTGTATTATACTCCAGAGCTGCGCTCACTATTCTGCTGGTGCAGTCACTGTGTACATACATTACATTACTTATCCTGTATTATACTCCAGAGCTGCGCTCACTATTCTGCTGGTGCAGTCACTGTGTACATACATTACATTACTTATCCTGTACTGATCCTGAATTACATCCTGTATTATACTCCAGAGCTGCGCTCACTATTCTGCTGATACAGTCACTGTGTGCATACATTACATTACTTATCCTGTATTATACTCCAGAGCTGCGCTCACTATTCTGCTGATACAGTCACTGTGTACATACATTACATTACTTATCCTGTATTATACTCCAGAGCTGCGCTCACTATTCAGCTGGTGCAGTCACTGTGTACATACATTACATTACTTATCCTGTACTGATCCTGAGTTACATCCTGTATTATACTCCAGAGCTGCGCTCACTATTCTGCTGGTACAGTCACTGTGTACATACATTACATTACTTATCCTGTACTGATCCTGAGTTACATTCTGTATTATACTCCAGAGCTGCGCTCACTATTCTGCTGGTACAGTAACTGTGTACATACATTACATTACTTATCCTGTACTGATCCTGAGTTACATCCTGTATGATACTCCAGAGCTGCGCTCACTATTCTGCTGATACAGTCACTGTGTACATACATTACATTACAAGCCCCTTCCCTACCTATGAGTTACTATAAGTTAATAACTGACCCCCCACTGATTCCTGACTTACCAGATTGTCCTGGAGGCGGTATGCCCCCTAAACCACGTGGCAGCCGCACAAATATTGAGAGGACCGCTGCTTTGTTACCACAACACGGCTCCAGGGCGATCGGCTTTGGAACAGTCTGAAAAGAAACAGAGAAAAAGGAGTTGGAAACAGTCAGCATGGGGTGGAGTCACTAAGTTTTACTGCAAATCCCAAGGGTTGGACATGGCGGCAGAGACGGCTCCTGCTGAGATAACATATCCAAGTCGTCCATCGGTGAAGAGCTCTAGAACTCACATGTAATGATGAAGGTCCGCCCTTGTCCTGCTCACACAGCTGCTGAGTTTGTTACACTGTATCAGTATGGGTATAATGTATCTATAGGGCCTCGTGTATCTTTGTGGACACAATGTAACAGACTTTGCGTTGCGTGTGATGTATATCTGTATAGATTTGCCTTATGATGGTCTCCTCCCATGTCTGTAGGTTCATTAGCAGTAGCCACAATCCTCGCCCCTTCCACCGGGTCCGCCATTGTCTCGGAGCCCCCCGTCCCACCGTAATTAATGGGGAATGAATTGCAACACTGTTGTGTGGGCAGAAACCAACAGGCGCCATTATACGATGTAAAGGCTTAATGGAAAAGCAAATGTCAGGCGGATAAATCACAGGCGGCGGTATTTATGTCCTCTATTACACCGGCATAATTCTATTAATGAATTAACATCCAGCGTCATGCAAATTAGTGTTTTATGACCCAGCGGAGGCATAAAGCGGAGCCAGGATTGTCGGAGGGGGGAGGGTTTTTTTTTGTTTTTTTTCCATTTTATTTTCAACAACAGCAGATCACATTCTGGCTAATTTGTCTCACGTTTTTACGACGCGGCCGTGAAGACGGCAGAAGCTCCCTTACCCTGATCACTTTATTGGGCACTCAATCTTCTCATCGTATAGATTTACAAGTCATGGACGGCCTCTCTCAACACTTAAGTCACAGATGCTCCGCTATTTGTCAATGTTTGCCTATTAAAGGGACACTAAACCCAGAAACAAATTAACAAACAAAAAATAAGGAAAGAAAACATTTCTTGGCAACTGGGAAGTTTCCCCATATGAAGAAATCTGGAAAACAGAGGTCCCTCACCTCCCCGTGCAGGGCTCAATGTATCTATTCTAGGGCAGGAGGTTTCTGTTGCAGCAAGCTGCCTCCAGGAGTCAAATTTAAAGGGCTCCTGCACTTTACACCTGCTCTACTGACACTGATGCAGTTGGAGTTTTTCGGCTAGCCTTTCAGCAGACTAATATGCTCTGCTGACTGCTCCACAAAAAATTGATGGCCCTTTAATAGTATAGGTGATCGATATTAAATCGGTGGGGGCCCTGCTCTAACAACCCTGCAATAGGGCCCTTCATTGTTTACACAGCGCCATATAGTCTGTGGTGGCTGTGCCTGGTATTGCAGCTTAGACCCATTTAACTGAATGGTACAAATCTAAAATGAAATGTCTTTACAGCAATTTGTTGAGGGTTCCAATGATCAGCTCATTTTTGGGAGCCCATTTAACAAAAAGGGAACATGCAAAGGATTTCTTATGGAAATGGGGAGAGGTTCCTGCTGCAGGAAGCTGCCTCCTAACCACAAAGGTAACACAGAGGAGACAATGAATGACCTCAGACACCTGGACTTATCTTTGTGTCCTCCTCCAGCCCTTTGGAGTAAGATACCGGATAGGAGAGGATTGTAGAAGAGACACAATTTTGGTTTGTGTCTCTTTAATACCGAAGAGAACAAAAAGAAAAGAAACTACAAAAAGTCAAAATAAAAATCACGAGAGACTCCGCAGAGATTCATCCAGAAATGCGTTGGTAGGAGGAGGTGCAGAATATATATTGTAAATAAATTGCTTTATGGCAGAAAAGTGGTTTTTGCCGCTGCCGGTTTTGTTGATGGGGCAGAATTCTGTATTTGATTATCGGCCAATCAGATGGCTCCGGAGCAGAAATATTAGGGGAGTGCAGGCTACAACGCGGCGTCTCGTCCTTAATGACAAATATGAGAGGAAGGAAGAACGAAAACAAGGTAGAAGGGAGAACATTTTTCTTTTTCAGCTGTTTTTGCTTTTGCCATGATTGAACTGAAGTCAGCAGATTTAGAAGTAGCAGCGGAGAAAGTGCGAGGACGCGGCCGGCTCTGCGGGGGAACGCTCCATACATAAAGGATTGTTAATAAGGCAGCGCTGAGCCTAACATAATGCTGACAATACCGGGACTAGCGACTGCAGCATTCTGGACTCTGCCGCTGTCCTGACCGCTCACTGCCTGTCCGTCATCGGGGCTCTGATGGGCTGGAACAAAATGCTGCATCCTCCAGATAACAAGGAGAATAGAGCTAAGTGGTACACAAAGACCTGAGCAAGACGGAACTACACCTGTGCACATATATATACTCACATAACAGGGGGCAAGATGTACACAAAGAGGAAGAAAGGGGAACGTGGGGAGTCAGAGGGAAGAAAACAGAGGGAGGGAGACAGAGAAAGAAGGAGAGAGAGAAAGAAAGAAGAAAACAGAGAGAAACGGGGAAGGAGGGAGAGAGAGAGAGAGAGAGAGACAAACGGGGAAGGAGGTAGAGAGAGAGAAGAAGACAGTGAGAGAGAAAGAAACGGGGAAGGAGGTAGAGAGAGAGAAGAAGACAGTGAGAGAGAAAGAAACAGGGAAGGAGGTAGAGAGAGAGAGAGAGAGAGAGAGAGAAAGAAGAAGACAGAGAGAGAGAAAGAAAGAGGGATGGAGGTAGAGAGAGAGAAAGAGAGAGAGAGAGAGAGAAAGAAGAAGACAGAGAAAGAAAGAGGGATGGAGGTAGAGAGAGAGAGAGAGAGAGAGAGAAAGAAGAAGACAGAGAAAGAAACGGGGAAGGAGGGAGAGAGAAAGAAAGAAAGAAAGAAAGAAAGAAAGAAAGAAAGAAAGAAAGAAAGAAAGAAAGAAAGAAAGAAAAGAAAGAAAGAAAGAAAGAAAGAAAGAAAGAAACGGGGAAGGAGAGAGAGAGAGAGAGAGAAAGAAGAAGACATAGAAAGAAACGGGGAAGGAGGGAGAGAGAGAGAGAGAGAGAGAGAGAGAGAGAGAGAGAGAGAGAGAGAGAAGAAGACTGAGAAAGAAACGGGGAAGGAGGGAGAGAGAGGAAGGAAGGAAGGAAGGAAGGAAGGAAGGAAGGAAGGAAGGAAGGAAGGAAGGAAGGAAGAAAGAAAGAAAGAAAGAAAGAAAGAAAGAAAGAAAGAAAGAAAGAAAGAAAGAAAGAAAGAGAGAAAGAAAGAGAGAAACGGGGAAGGAGGTAGAGAGAGAGAAAGAAGACAGAGAGAAACGGGGAAGGAGGTAGAGAGAGAGAAAGAAGACAGAGAGAAACGGGGAAGGAGGTAGAGAGAGACAGAGAGAGAGAGAGAGAGAGAAAAAAAAGAAAGCAGGAGAGCGTAAGAGAGGGAAAGGAAAAGCAAGACTGAGCAAAAGATGGGAACAAAAGGCAGGTGTAGAAGAAGAGGAAGGACAGAGAAATGTTGGGGAAAGAGAGAATAGAGCGGTGCTGGGGAGATAGTAGTGTATGGAGTGAGCGAGGAGGATTCCCAGAGCGCCCGGGGTCCTGATGTCCTCCTGGTATTAGGAGACCATCCCCCCATTAGTCAGGACATGTACTGGACATGGATGTTATTATGCAGCGGTCGCTGACACCAGTGCTCTATATGGAAGGATCCTTATTGGAAATCCCACTGTAACTATCAGAGCCGTGAGTCCGGGGGAGAGACTATGACATCATTACTCCAGCCCGCTGACTGGCACTGACTGCATAGGATGGCTAATACCACATGTAGGGTTATTAACTACCTACACACTGGAGGTCTCAGGAGAACCACTCGGAGGACTGCGGAGAGTGTGGAGCCGTGACGTGAGAGAGACGCCATTATGGACCTGGACGATGAGGAGGGAGAGGACGGGGCATTATTGGGGGGAGCCCCGGTGCTGTGTTATGGGGGTGCATTAGACGTGCATTTGTAGC
The DNA here is from genome assembly GCF_031893055.1 of Leptodactylus fuscus. Lineage (NCBI taxonomy): Eukaryota > Metazoa > Chordata > Amphibia > Anura > Leptodactylidae > Leptodactylus > Leptodactylus fuscus. Next base: position 352,387,602 of record NC_134265.1, read on the forward strand.
TTTAAGGATTCCAACAATAATCTGGGCAGGATACAAAATGACTACATACACAGATATTAGAGCCTACTCTATGGTGTGACGTATCACGCTGCCCCTAGAGGCCACCACAGGCACTGCTCCTGTCACGGTTATATACGCTCTCTAATTACATTGCGCTCCTTCTGTATCCTCTTATGATTAAACTTTATTAAAAAGCCCAACAAAAGAGCAGGAGACACATAAAAGCCCATGTCGCTGGAACATCGTGACCCCGCCGCCTGCGCACCGCGCTCATGGCTGCCGCTCTGCACAATTACGGCTCCTTACATATACAGCTCATTAAGCTGAGGGGTTATTTGGACCCTCGTCATCCCCAATACAAATTTATTTTATCCTCTGCAAACCTTGTAAAACATGGCTCCGAACAAGTCTGTAACCCAAGGCGCACCTATAGTAGTCTGATCCATGAGATAGACAACGGCCTCTCTAGTGCCACCTACAGGCAGCCGTCATGTGAAGACAGTAAGGCAATGTATATTATTACACCAAGTTGTGTGACCCCTCATATCCACCCTGATCAGTTTTGGTGCCAGGCCGCCGCAGCCCCGCTCCGTACCCGCACGCTCTCCGGCAGCAGAATCAGAGCACAGGAAGAAAATGGTAGAAACAGCTGTGGCAATGAAATGTAGGAAACGTCCGGTGTCAGCAATGTTCCTGATCTGTGCTATCTCTTATCAGACACAAAGAAGACGAGGGGAGATGACAGCAAGAAGAGGGAAACAGGAGGACTTAAAGGGCCCGTCCAGATGGCAGTGACAGCTCCCTGACGCTCTGCAGTGACTCCAGGGTCCGGATATACAGCACCGGTCTCATTATATTATGTGTATTGTGTATAATGCTGTGCACAAACTGAGCAGCCCTGATACACTGTAGCAAATGATCAGCGATTGGATGCAAACCCTCAGCTGTGACCAGCATGACTGTACAATGTATAAGGCCGGAGAGCCCCGTATCCAGTGCGGGATGTCACAATGGCTAAGTCCACGTTGCAGTGTCCTCTCTCTCTGCCGTCACAAGTCTCTACGTTCCAGATCTGTCTGATCTCCATGAAAAGCACAATCCTCACCTTTACGCTCCCGCCGATCAGATCAGGCGGCTCCTCGTCTGTTTCCAAGGCCACGTTGACAGAGGCGAAGGGTCGGCTCGCCATCTGCTGCATCTCCCGGATGAGTTGCTGGTAAATAAGACAGAAAAGGTAGAGGTTATATACAACACCTGGTCTATAGGGGGCGCAACCAGAGAAGGAGGTATGTGCTGCTTATTACTGAGCGGTATCACAATAAACTCTCATAATCTGCACAATAACTCCCCCTGAAATACTCTGTGCTGCTGGTGATATGGATGCAAGTACCAGGGTAGAAATAGAGCAGCTGTAATGGGGCCCAAGATACTGAATGAGGTCACATGGAAGGTCCAGAGAGAGCGGAAACAGCAGTCACCCCGAACCTCATCTCTTATCTATAGCATTACATTATGTATTATCCTGTACTGTGACATCACTGTGTGTATTATCCTGTACTGTGACATCACTGTGTGTATTATCCTGTACTGTGACATCACTGTGTGTATTATCCTGTACTGTGACATCACTGTGTGTATTATCTCTGTACTGTGACATCACTGTGTGTATTATCCTGTACTGTGACATCACTGTGTGTATTATCCTGTACTGTGACATCACTGTGTGTATTATCTCTGTACTGTGACATCACTGTGTGTATTATCCTGTACTGTGACATCACTGTGTGTATTATCTCTGTACTGTGACATCACTGTGTGTATTATCTCTGTACTGTGACATCACTGTGTGTATTATCCTGTACTGTGACATCACTGTGTGTATTATCCTGTACTGTGACATCACTGTGTGTATTATCCCTGTACTGTGACACCACTGTGTGTATTATCCTGTACTGTGACATCACTGTGTGTATTATCCCTGTACTGTGACATCACTGTGTGTATTATCCCTGTACTGTGACATCACTGTGTGTATTATCCTGTACTGTGACATCACTGTGTGTATTATCTCTGTACTGTGACATCACTGTGTGTATTATCTCTGTACTGTGACATCACTGTGTGTATTATCTCTGTACTGTGACATCACTGTGTGTATTATCCCTCCTATCACACAGCCCAGTCCTCTGTATACTGCGGGGAATTTCATAGGTTTTATCTTTAGCGCTAGAATAAAGAAATCTTTAGACAAAAATCTGAAGTCCCGGCGTAATACAAATACCATAAGTAACCGGGGATAAATAATTCAGGCCGTGTGTAATGAGCTCAGCGAGCCGTAAACTGCCCGGTAAAAGTTTAATGCAGAACGAAGGTAATTTATGAGACAAAGTGGGAGGAGACAGAAACTAATCCCTACCATACCCCAATACACATCCCTGCCCCATATACCCCAATACACTGCCCCATATACCCCAATACACATCCCTGCCCCATATACCCCAATACACATCCCTGCCCCATATACCCCAATACACTGCCCCATATACCCCAATACACATCCCTGCCCCATATACCCCAATACACTGCCCCATATACCCCAATACACATCCCTGCCCCATATACCCCAATACACCTCCCTGCCCCATATACCCCAATACACATCCCTATATACCCCATATATCCACTTACAGTCTGTCTGTATTTTTATAAATGCTTTGCCTCCTCCAAAAACAAGTCAGAGCGGCAGTGAGTTGCCCCCTCTGGGGGTTTCTTTAACCCCTGCACCCCTGGGCCTGGCACATTGCACCCGCCTGCTGCTGTGAGATGTTACTTAAATGTTTGTCCAGCACACAATTTACAAGGGAACGAACCTGTCACATTTAATATGGCAGCGCGGCGGGAGACGAGCCGCCTGACATTCGAGGATTCCTCGCAGTAGCCGGCGCCGCAGCACATTGTATCCTGGCAATGGGTAATGAGAAAAATTTGCGGCGTCTGGGGATAGAGCCAGAAAGTGCAGGAGCGCTGTAAGCTCTGCTCATCCTGATCCTCCTGATACAGGCGCAGCAGCATATCTGCTATATTTTCTATATGTTCTAAATATTCATTAATATCACTCTTCCTAGTAATAGAATACCAGCGCAGTAAAGACTGACACAAAGACAGATACGGAGTGTATGACAATCAGAGTCATTGGAGAGCTGGGTAGCAAATCAGTATGGATTATTACTGGCATCTCACTACAGATTATCGCCACCTAGTGGTTTAACATCCACCACACTGATATGACCACCTATGATAGATTGTATCACACAATGCTAGTTTAAGTTATATCACTCTTGATGTTATGTCTGCAACTGCCCTGCTTGTGTCAGTCTTCACTGCAGTCCTTGTATTCTATTCAGTAACCAGGAGGTTCAGGATGAACAGATTATTATTTAGAAAAACAGCGCCACACCTGTTCACAGGTTATGTGCAGTATTACAGCTCAGTTCCATTCACTCCTGGGGAGCTAAACTGCAATACCAGTCATAACCCACTGAAGGGGGTGGTGCTGTTTTGTAGAAGAAAGCAGCCATGTTTAAGTACAGACACCTCTTGCATGTATGTGTCAGTCCTCACTGAAGTACTGGTATTCCATTCATTATCCTGGAAGTAGTGCAGTGCACGGTATTATGTTACACGCCTGTGCCTGTGATGTATGCATGCTCTGCCGTAGCACGCCGCGCTTGCAGCTGGATCGGGCCGTCAGCGGTGAGTGGCGAGCCGGTGACAGGATAAAGGATGCCGGTGATTGCATTAGAACAATCGGAGCGCGGAGGCGTTTGATAAATCAATCAGTGACTTACACACCAGCCGAAAGTTACACGAGGAGATCGCAAATTGCCACTTACACGTCTTCACTTCAAATTAAAAGCCCTTTCAAGACAGAGGCGGCTCGCCGGTAAATCATGCCGCAACGCTGACGCCAACACTTTAAATCATCGTGACTGACGCGTCGACAAGGATGCAGCGAGCGGAGGGAAGGATGTATGGATTATATACAGGAGGGTCGTATAGCCTGCCTCGTACCGTATACACCTGAGAATGGCAAGACCCCCCATACACCAAAGGGTTAAATCCTCCTAATCTGGCCCATCAAGTAGTGTGGTCATACAGGAATAGGAGAGCGCTCAGCTCAGGCAGGGTCAAAGGTCATAGGTTTAAGGTCAGGGAAACAGGGTTCTGTATCCATAGGTGATAACAGCAGGAGGGGAGTGTGCGGATTCTGAGAGAGGCAGGACTGCAGCAGCACAGAGTATTACAGAGGAGGAGGAGTGTGGTAATTCTGAGAGAGGCAGTGACCAGGGGCTGAGGACAAAGATGGTATTACTACTACGGTACGTGAGGAGGAGAATGGAGACAAGTGGGAGGCAACATTCTGATGGTCACAGAGTAAAACAGGCAATACAACAGCAGCACAGAGTATTACAGAGGAGGAGTGTGCTGATTCTGCAAGAGGCAGTGACCGGGGGCTGAGGACAGGGGCGGGATTATTACTACGTGAGGAGGAGAATGGAGACAAGTGGGAGGTAACATTCTGATGGAGTAAAAGAGGCAGGACAACAGCAGCACAGAGTATTACAGAGGAGGAGTGTGCAGATTCTGAGAGAGGCAGTGACCGGCGGATGAGGACAGGGGCGGGATTATTACTACGTGAGGAGGAGAATGGAGACAAGTGGGAGGAAACATTCTGTTGTTTGAAAAGTAAAAGGGGCAGGACTGCAGCAGCACAGAGTATTACAGAGGAGGAGTGTGCTGGTCTGGTAGGGGGGCAGTGACCTGACTGTGATAGTGAGGAAATGGCTACATGTCAATGGGCATAGTGTCATAGTCTGAGGAGGAATGGAGGCAAGAGGATGAACATAGGCTGATGATATAACCAGTAGTGTCCTCAGCAGCACAGAGTACTTCAGGAGAAGAGTGTGCTGAACCTGAGGGAGGGAGTGACCTCATGTGGCTTCATGTAACAGGAGGCAAGGTCATGATGTGAGAAACGGAATGAAGACAAGCGAATGGTCACAGACTTAGCTTTACAAAGAGGAAGGAGAATGGTCCATCGCAGCACAGAGTATTTCAGGAGAGGAGAGGTGTGCTAAACTCATGGGAAACAGTGAAGTTCAAGAAGAGGAGTGTGCTGACCTGGTGGGGGGGAAGTGACCTGTCAGGAGCGGAGTGTGCTGACCTGGTGGGGGGCAGTGACCTGTCAGGAGAGGAGTGTGCTGACCTGGTGGGGGGCAGTGACCTGTCAGGAGAGGAGTATGCTGACCTGGTGGGGGGAAGTGACCTGTGAGGAGAGGGGTGTGCTGACCTCGTGGGGGGCAGTGACCTGTCAGAAGAGGAGTGTGCTGACATTGTGGGGGGCATTGACCTGTGAGGAGAGGAGTGTGCTGACCTGGTGGGGGGAAGTGACCTGTGAGGAGAGGGGTGTGCTGACCTCGTGGGGGGCAGTGACCTGTCAGAAGAGGAGTGTGCTGACATTGTGGGGGGCATTGACCTGTGAGGAGAGGGGTGTGCTGACCTCGTGGGGGGCAGTGACCTGTCAGGAGAGGGGTGTGCTGACCTCGTGGGGGGTAGTGACCTGTCAGAAGAGGAGTGTGCTGACATTGTGGGGGGCATTGACCTGTGAGGAGAGGAGTGTGCTGACCTGGTGGGGGGCAGTGACCTGTCAGGTGAGGAGTGTGCTGACCTGGTGGGGAGCAGTGACCTGTCAGGAGAGGAGTGTGCTGACCTGGTGGGGAGCGGTGACCTGTCAGGAGAGGAGTGTGCTGACCTGGTGGGGAGCAGTGACCTGTCAGGAGAGGAGTGTGCTGACCTGGTGGGGGGCAGTGACCTGTCAGGAGAGGAGTGTGCTGACCTGGTGGGGAGCGGTGACCTGTCAGGAGAGGAGTGTGCTGACCTGGTGGGGGGCAGTGACCTGTGAGGAGAGGAGTATGCTGACCTGGTGGGGGGCAGTGACCTGTCAGGAGAGGAGTGTGCTGACCTGGTGGGGAGCGGTGACCTGTCAGGAGAGGAGTGTGCTG